>NW_021145331.1:0-903 GCF_002837175.3 Physeter macrocephalus
AGGAGGTTCTTTCTGTCCCCTGAGCTCCAAAGGTCCTCCTGGTCTCCAACACTTACCACATTTGTCCTCTTCATGCTCCAGTGCTCCCCCAGTCTAGACTGGAGCCCTAGAGGACACACTTGCTCACTGGTCAGTGTCTCCAGCAAGGCCTGGACGGTTCTGGGATTTTTGTCTAGGCTGCATGTCTGACTGGGGCTGGGAACAAAGGGTCAGATTCCGGACTTCAGATCAGCCTGGCCAAGAACCGTGGATACACAGCTCCCATCGGCCCACTTATGAGAGGCTCCCAGAACTCCAGCCCAAGATCCTTTATTCCCCTTGGCTTGCTGTTCCCACCCTCTCCTGCCTGAGCTCTCTGCATACAGCACGCCCAAGGAGCAGATATTTATCAGTTATCATTTGACTGTTGATGCTGCCTCTCAATGGGATCCGCATATCTGGGGTCGACTTCAGCATTAGTTTGCTGTGTATGAGCATGCATTGCACTGGAGCATGAAATATTTTTAGAATCCATGACTCAGACTACTCCCTGATTCAGATTGGCCTGTCACAACAGGTAACTAAGGGGTTTCTTGTTTTACAGATAGTTTCCCCCACAATTAAAATTTTCTAATAGCAATAAGGTCATTGTTAACAACTCAGACATACAACTGTAGAGAAGAAGGTGAAAAGCAACTGAATTTCACTACCCAACATAAGCACTATTAACATTTAATGTACTGTCCTTTCATATGTGTGTAGACACTTACAAAACTGCAAAGTGGGCTTCCCTGGTGGCGCAGTGGTTGAGAATCCGCCTGCCGATGCAGGGGACACGGGTTCGTGCCCCGGTCCGGGAAGATCCCACATGCCGCGGAGCGGCTGGGCCCGTGAGCCATGGCCGCTGAGCCTGCGCGTCCGGAG
>NW_021145331.1:913-3870 GCF_002837175.3 Physeter macrocephalus
GCGTCCGGAGCCTGTGCTCCGCAACGGGAGAGGCCACAACAGTGAGAGGCCCGCGTACCACAAAAAAAAAAAAAAAAAAACTGCAAAGTTTATGTGTTTATAATTAGGGTTTTACTTAGAAGTACACCCTAGACATCTATTTCATTATACTCAAATGGCTCGATCATTTCCCCCGTGTGCGTGTATATGTAGCCAAACTCCTGTTTGAAGGCCTGGTTTGTTTTCGGTTTTTCAGCGATATAAACCATGCTGAGATCAACCTCTGGCTCCCAGATTATTTATATTGACTGATTTTAACATGTAATTTGAATTTTTTCCACAAGGGGGAAGCAGGCTACTGTGAGAAGACAAACTAAGATTCAAAAAACAAAAACAACTAAAAAGTTCTTACTCTTCTGCTTTCAGGAAAGAAAAAAAAAAAAAAGGAAGAAAGAAAGTTCTTTGGCACACAGAAGCTCACCCCAACCTTGTGAGGCTGGTGGTAGTATTTTCCTCATTTTATGGATATGGAAACTGGGTGATGTGTATGGATTCTTACCAACCAGTGAGTGCCAAGGTGGAATTCAAAGCTGTCTTCTGGTTCCATATAGCTGGCTCTCTTTCCTTCACAGCACTTCCAAATTGACATTGGCATTCTCCTTACATTCAGTTCAGGTCTAGGCACTGTGCTGGGGACACCCTGAGGCATGCAGAAATGAATCAAAGGGACTTCCCTGGTGGTGCAGTGGTTAAGAATCTGCCTGCCAATGCAGGGAACATGGGTTCGAGACCTGGTCTAGGAAGATTCCCACATGCCATGGAGCAACTAAGCCCGTGCGCCACAACTACTGAGTCTATGTGCCACAGCTACTGAAGCCTGTGCGCCTAGAGCCCATGCTCCGCAACAAAGAGAAACCACCGCAATGAGAAGCCCGCGCACCGCAACGAAGAGTAGCCCCCGCTCGCCACAACTAGAGAAAGCTTGTGCGCAGCAACGAGGACCCAACGCACCCAAAAATAAATAAATTTATTTTTTAAAAATGAGGGACTTCCCTGGTGGCGCAGTGGCTAAGAATCTGCCTGCCATTGCAGGGGACACAGTTCTGAGCCCTGGTCCAGGAAGATCCCACATGCCGCGGAGCAACTAAGCCCGTGTGCCACAACTACTGAGCCCACGTGCCACAATTACTGAAGCCCACATGCCTAGAGCCCATGCTCCACAACGAGAAGGCACCGCAATGAGAAGCCCACGCACCACGACGAAGAGTAGCCCCGACTCTCAGCAACTAGAGAAAAGCCCGCATGCAGCAACGAATGTGGCCAAAAATAAATTTATTTAAAAAAAAAAAGAATTAGAGGATCCCTGATCCTCAGGGGGTCATTATCAGGTCTGAGGACAGACTTAGACATAAGAAACTGAATGACTAGATGCCCACTAGAATAAAGAGAGCCCAGGAAGGCAAGAAAGTCCCTTTGATGGTGAGACCAAGCACAGCTTTATAAAAGAAGCATGATGCCAATAAGAGTTAAGGTTTATTTAGCATTTACTCTAGGAGGCACTGTGCTAAGTCCTTTATATGCATAATCTAACTAAAAGTTCCCCATAGATCTGGAAGGTATTAATGTCCTTTTTATAGGGAAGAAAATGGATGATTAGAGAGGTTAAGAAACTGGCTACTTGTGTCAGAAACCTGGAACCCACATCCTTAATGTGTATTTGGCAGGTCCTAGAAGGAATGGTAGACCTTCAATCGTCAGAGCTAGGAGAGAGACTTCTAGGAGAGGAAACAGAGAAACAAAGTCTTGGAGGCAAGAAATACGGGCACATTTGGGAATGCAAGGGCATCGGTGTGCCTGGAGTGTGAAAGAGGAGGGATCTGAAGAGATAAACACTAGAGGGAGAAAACTGAGCCAGATTGGAGAAATCTGTGAAGAGCAAGCCAAGGAGATCCTACTGTGTTTTATAGTGGGGGGAACCAACCAAAGAGAATGACATCACCTGTGCTTTATGAAGATAAATTTGATGCGTTGCATAAGGGAACAAGGAGACTATTAGAGGATTGTTAAAATAATCCTGGCCAAAGGTAATCAGAGAAGAAATGAGAACCGAAAGACATTACTGAGATAAAATCCACAAGATATGACATCTCATTAGACAATGGGGAGAGAGGCGAGAACCATGATTATGGTTTACACGTTTGGGCAACTGGGAGAATGTAAGCGTGTACACCAGGAGGGGGCCATGGGGAGAGAAGGTGTCTTTTCCTACATAGGATTGAGGAACCTGAGGGACTTCTGGGTAGAGATGTTCAGTGGGGAGTTAGGAGCAGGAAGCTGGTGATTTAGACGTGGTACCCGAGAATCAGAGGAAATGACTGGGAGCAGGCCAGGGAGAATCTACGCTTAGGAGTCAGCAGGGGATGTTTGTACCCTGATAACCTGTAATTCCACTGTCAGATTTCTGTTGTAGAGAAATAAAATCACAAGTGCACAAGAAAGTGTATGAAGGATGTTCACAGCAGCATTGTTTGTAGCAGTGAAAGGTGGGGTGAGGGGAGGAGTGAGTAAATAAACCATAAAACAGCCACACTGTGCAGTGGTTAAAAATTAAGTAGATAAAAAAATGCTAACATGGACAGATCTCCAAAACATAGAGTGGGAGAGAAAAGCAAATTGTAGCACAATAATAATAATGTGTAGTGCTACTTATGAAAAAAGAAGAAAAGAAGCGAAAGAAAAAAATGTTGTCACATATATTTTAAATAGTGTGTGGTTGTGTGTGCACACAGAGAAAATTCTGGAAGGATAAACATACTGTTAATTATGCTGGAGGAAAAGAGTTGTGACAAAAATGAAGAGCAAGAGGTGACCTAAATGGGAAGGAAATCCAAAAAAGAGGGGATATATGTATACTTATAGCTGATTCACTTTGCTGTACAGCAGAAACTAACACAACATTGTAAAGCAACTATACTCCA
>NW_021145331.1:4243-153903 GCF_002837175.3 Physeter macrocephalus
CTTTGCTGTACAGCAGAAACTAACACAACATTGTAAAGCAACTATACTCCAATAAAAATTAATTTTAAAAAATGAAGAGCAAGAGGGGTGAAATGGGATTTTAGCCTTAGTTGCCAAGTTTTAATTTTATAAGAAGAATGCAATCATAATGACTTATGTGAATAAAAATTCTCAAAGTATTAAAAAATATATAGATTCAATGGGAATAAGAGAATGGAAGAGATGGGGACATATTCCAAGGCTATGGGGGGTAGGGAAATATTATTGGGCACACTGGGAGAAGTTTCTGGAAGTGCAAAGTGGAGGGGGGAATCACAACACTCACCGACTCTGCAGAGGCGACCAGCAGGATGAGCCCTGTGAGCTCAGCTTGTTTTCAACACCTTTCAATTATAGCCACAAGCTCCTGTGTCCTGGAAAGGTCACCATGTCCCACCACTAGCCTTGGAATGAGCCGGTGTTTGTTCTGTTCTTTCCTGAGTTGTAAATGTCCTACGACTTTTCATCCAATTCTTGTGTTTGCACATGCCCTCCCTTTCCCAGAAATTCCAGCATTCTTCGTGTTCTCATTCCAGTCCTTCAAGCTACCGGTGAAGTCCACTTCCTCCTGTTCCAATCCCAGCCAGTTCCTGCCTCATCTCTTGTCCCCCATTCAAAAATATTGCCACTCCTGGGGGCTTCCCTGGTGGCGCAGTGGTTGAGAGTCCGCCTGCCGATGCAGGGGACACGGGTTCGCGCCCCGGTCCGGGAAGATCCCACGTGCCGCGGAGCGGCTGGGCCCGTGAGCCATGGCCGCTGAGCCTGCGCGTCCGGAGCCTGTGCTCCGCAACGGGAGGGGCCGCAGCAGTGAGAGGCCTGCGTACGGAAAAAAAAAAAAAAAATTCCCACTCCAGGTTACTTACAAGAACACTGTGGGAGGCCTTTTATGGAATTTTTCGAGACACCTGGCAATAGATGTTGCTAACACTGATTGAGCACAGAGAGGTGCCGGGCGTGGTGCTAAACTTATAGAAAGTATCTCATTTGATTCCTCCAGCAACCTAGTAGGTCAATACAATTATAACCCTCATTTCACAGCCGAGACGTAGTGTGTAGTGGTAAGCATGTAGTGGGTGAATGTTAGGACAAAATCGCATCAGCGATTGAATGGGGGGAAGAGAGATGGGGGAGGTATAAGGGACTGGGTGAGGGAACAACTTCTCAGGTGCTGGACTGGGGGTCGGGGGCGTTCATTTTGCCAAGTGCCTTTATAGCCATGATTTCATTTGGTGTCACCACATTGATCTAATGATGGGGATCATTAGGGAAGATAATGAGTGAATCAGACTTTAACTCCCTTAAAGTGGCAACCATTGGCTCAAGGGCTTTTCCGGCCTATTAACCCACCATGCTGCCTTGAGCAAGTCTGCAAGGGGGTGGAATGCAGACAGAGTGGGGACTGTCTGTGGCTGCTTTTGGCACCGTTCTTCAAGGATCATCAAGTTCCTAGCAGCTGCTCCTCCCAGTCTGGAAACTCTTGGCCAGGCAGCCCCTGCTCTCCAAGCCTGCCCATTGCAGGAGATAAAGCTAAGTGGCAGAGGAGCCAGTTTCCTGGGGTTAATAAACAGGCTGTTTATAGCCAGAAGCAGTCACGGGGCAGGGACAAACAGGCTGGGAGGTCACGCTCCTTCTCAATGTTGAGGCTTCTCATAAACATTCTCCCAGTGAGCCTTCTGGGATGCAAGGACAACTCGGGGCCCGTTGCCCTTGCTGGGAGCAGAGTGCCCAGACACCCACACCTCACTTCCTCCTCCTTTCTCCCCACTCCTCTCCTCTTTCCTTTCTCCTGTCACTCCTTTCCTATCTTCTATAATGGAAAGAGGATACATTTTCTCAATAGACACACCCCATAACTTTGGGCATGTAACCCATCCCTCTGAGTCCCTGTTTCCTCCCTTACAATATGGGGGTAATGACAGGGCCCTCTCTGCAGGAGGTATGGGAAGGTCTCTAGCACTGTGTTGGCACACACAGTGGGTATTTAAAACACATTTGTCTGGACTGGAGGACACGGGGAGGGGGAAGGGTAAGCTGGGACGAAGTGAGAGACTGGCATGGACATATATCCACTACCAAATGTAAAATAGATAGCTAGTGGGAAGCTGCTGCATAGCACAGGGAGATCGGCTCAGTGCTTTGTGTCCACCTAGAGGGGTGGGATAGGGAGGGTGGGAGGGAGACGCAAGAGGGAGGAGATATGGGGATATATGTATAGTATAGCTGATTCACTTTGTTATACAGCAGAAACTAACGCAACACTGTAAAGCAATTATGCTCCAATAAAGATGTTAAAAAAAAAAAAAAAAAACAGCACACATTTGTCTTTCCCTTTTTCCCTCTCCACCCCATCCCTTCTCCCTAACTCTGGTCCCTGCCCTTTTCACTTTCTATTTTCCTGCCCCAGTCCTGCCCCAACTACCCCCCACTCCCGACCCCCCCACCCTGCCCCCCAGGCACTTCCGGCCCCTCTGACTGTGCTGCTGCTGCCTGGGTGGTTGGGACAGGCAGCCAAGCTTGCCCTGAGGAGGGTGGCCCACTGTAGGGCCAGCCAGCCAGCCAGCCAGCCTTGGCACTTACCACAAGGCCACACCCTAGCTTCTCTGCTTTTAGTAAATAGCCCACAGGATTTGAGGGTGGAGGGAGGATGTAGAAAGGGAGAGGCCAAGATACTTAACTCTTTGGCTTATTGTTGCCCTCAATATGACTCTTCCAGTGGCTTAATGGTCAGAGATCATTGCATAAGTTACTGTGTGACTTTGGGCAAGTCCCCTTCACTCTCTGGACTCAGCACAGCGTGGAATAAAAGTGGAGAGTATCAGGCCCTGGAGCCAGATTGTCTGAGCTGGAACCTTGTCTCCACCACTTACTAGCTTGGGTTACTAACCTTTCTATCCCCCCCAGTTTCCTCAATTTTAAAATGGAATTTATATGTATTTTATAGGGTTGTTATGAGGATTAAATAAATTAGTCTGTTTAGATCCCTTAGAACAGAGCCTAGCCCATAGAAGGCAGTCAGTTAATCTTAGCTATTCTGTGTAAATGGGGAGGTAGAACATTATATGTCAAACATATTTCAATTATTAAAAAAAAAAAAAAAGCTTTAGTATGTAAAAAAAAAAGAAAAAGAAAAGAACGGGTGGTGTGCACATGGGAAGAGCAGGACATCCTCTCAGAGTATTACAAAGTCCTGAAACCTCACATTCCTCCTCTTTGTTGACCTCTGGGTGAGAACAGATCAGACTCTTGTACACAAGATTCTGCCTAAATAAAGGCAAAGTACAAGGATTAAGGGACACTCCCAAATCTATGTCTCCCCTTTCTATTTCTCATTCATTCATTCACTCATTCATTCTTAAATAACTATTAATTAAATACCCTCTGTGTGTGCCTGGTACTTTTCTAGGGCTGGAGTTATAGCAGAGAATAGACATAGTCTCTGACATCATGCTGCTTACATTCTAGGTACACAAAGTACTTGACTGTCCCACAGAGACCCTAGGAAACTAGTCAGAGACTTTCAAAGCCAGATAGAGCCCTTAGAGGTCATCTGGTCCAACTTCTCATGGGGCGGAAAGGGCAGAGACGACCAGAGAGACTGTGCTGAGCCGCAGAGCAGTGCTGAGTTGTAGAATTGCAGATGGAGATTTGAGGGGACAATGGGATGGTCAGAGTCTGAGGGTCAGAGCCCCAGCCTCCATGCCCTCAAGGATGCTTGGTTCAGGCACCCCCTGCATGGCTGGGATACTTGGGGTCATCACTGGCATCTTTAATAATAATAACCAGGGGAACATATCGCACACCCTGCACCAAATGTGCTCACAGGCATTCTCTCAGTCCACATAAAATCTCCATTTTACAAATGAGGAAAGATGCCTTACCCAAGGTGAAATAACTAGAAAGGGGCAGATCTGGGGCTTGCATACAGGTTTCTCTGATGCCAAAGCCAGCAAGACTCTTTTATGCTTCCCAGTGCCTGGGGCTTAAACCCACAGCCCCAAACACAAGAATCTTTCATTTGTCTGACTGAGCTGGCCAAGCAGATAACACCCATGGATGAGCCTGGACTCCCAGTCATCTTTCCAACCCTGTCCACCCTGACCCACACGCCACAGAGAGAGACCAGACCCTGTGTGACAGACATGTCCTTTCTTTTGGGGGCCCTGCCTTGATGCCATCTGTCCCCACTAATTTTTTTTACAACTTTGAAAGATTATAATATATTCTCTGGAAAACATTCAGCAGTAGGAAAGCCCTCCCTGGGCTCTCCTACGCTCTCACAGGTCCAAAACTCGTGGATGGATCCAGAGATCCTTGTGTTCTGGAAAGTTCCCTGGTCAGTCCTTAGGGAACACGGGTAGCTACAGAGGAAGACCCTGCTCAGGCATGGTTCTTGATGCCTGGGGAATTTTGAGGGGAAGATCACTTCAAACTCAGTCACGAGGTTCCCACATTTCTTGGGCATTTGGGAGAGGAAGAGCCCTTCTCCAGGAACTTTTTGCTGCATGCCAGGCTTGACATCTTTGAACATGACAGGTATGGTCCTGCTGTCTAGAGTTGGGGGAGAAGCAGTAGCTGGTTTTGGAAGAGGCAGAGAAGTAAGGCTTAGAGCCTGGGCTGAACCTTCAGGACCTGACTTGCCCAGACTTCATCCAGAGCCTTGACTTGGGAGGACCATGAATAGATGGAAAGTGAGAGGAGAAGCAAGGCAAGGGGTAACCTGAGAAAGAACTTCTACCTCTCAAAAACATAAAGTCTATAGTTGATATGAATTCGTCAACTTAACGTTGTATAAGAAACACCAGGAGCAGGGTAGGCAGCAGTGGGAATGTCTGTCAGTGGAGTGTAAGGACCATACACTTGGAGTCGAAGGAACTCGATCATCTCCAAGGACCCTTCTGGGCTGATAGTCTAATGAGGTTGAGAGATCAAAGCCTGAGAAGTAGGAGAAGGCCGGATTCTGACCCAGATGCCCTAAAATGTTTTGGAGTTCAGTGCGAGGGCCAGGTTATTTCCCATGGACCACAGAGCCTTAAGGAAAAGGAATTTGATGTCCAGACCTCAGTTCGGCTTTCGGCTCCAGGGTCAGACATGATCCTTCTCCCTAGCCCATTTCTCACCCTCACCTGCGCTTCACTTCCTGAAGAGACAAAACTTTCTGAGCTGCAACCCTCCCCTATGGAGGGTGGGGAGGGGGAGGCTTCTCCCTAAATAAAGGCAAAGTACAAGGAACACTCCCAAATCTACGTCTCCCCTTTCTTTTTTTGCATTCATTCATTCATTCACTCTTAAACAACTATTAATGAAATACCCTCTATGTGTGCTTGGTTCTTTTCCAGGGCTGAAGTTACAGCAGAGAATAAGACATAGTCTCTGACATCATGCTGTTTACATTCTAGGTGGAAGGAGAATGGGATAGACCATAAGTAGGTAGATAAATAAATGAATGAGAGCATTTAAAATTGTGGAAAGTAATAAAAGGATAGCAAAACACAGTGATGGAGCGGGGAGTTTTCTTCTGTCTGTTGTCCTCAAAATAAAGTCCAAGGCTGCGAAAGCCCATCTCCATCTGCCCTTATTTACCTCTCCAGCCTTACCTCTTGTCACTTCTCACCTTGAACTCTCTGCTTCAGCCGTGAAAAACCTGCGTATCAAAGTTGGAAGGGGCCCACTTGACCCTTGATCTAGTGGTTCTTTTAGCCACAAACACGATCTCTTTTTCGCTACTTCTTTCACGTCTCTCAGCCAGCTAACTCCTGCTCCTTCTCAGGTCACTAGTTACTTCCACCTGGAAGCCAGCCCTGCTCCCACGAATCCAGGTGAGGTGCCTCCCTTTGTGCTGCACTTTCTCCTTCAAGAGCATCTGTCACCCTGTGTAGCCAGTTTGCTGTTGTCGCTGCACCAGACCGTGAGCTCCTGGAGGGCAGGAATCACGTCCTGTTCTCCCTGAATCATAGAATCCTCAACAGTTGGCACAGTGCATAGGACGTAGTAGATGCTTAAGAAACACCTGTTGACTTAATTAACACTTAGTTTAGTAAGTTTTCAGACCTCATTAATATGAGGAAAAGACATGGACAAGGCATGGCTTTGGAGACAAAGAATTAATTGGAAGAAAAAAAGTATAATTTCTCAGTCCTTTCTGGAGTTCATATTCTAGCATCTTTCAGCTCTAATACTCCACCAGAGCCTCCTAAAAGGCTTAAAGAGCAGTCTGGGCGGAAATTATTGACCCCACTTAACAGCTAGGGAAGGTCAAGCCCCAGAAAGGTGAATCTACTTTAGCAGAAGTTACCCAGCCAGGTGGCGGTAGAGTGCATCTGAACAAGTTTAGGGCCCCAGAGACATCAGGCCCAACCTCTTCATCATACAGGGAATGTGGATGGGGGTGGTAACAGGCAGACTCTGAACTAAGTGTCCTGGCTCATCTAAAACTCAAAATAACTGCTTGAGGGTGACAGTGATGGTAGCCACAAAGGAGGAGACAACATGATTTACCCACAGTCCTCCCTCAGCCTGTAACCCAACCCAACTAGGCAGATTCTCCAGGCCACCACTCCATTTGTCCTCAGGGACTCCTTCCTGGGGTCAGTTCATGAGACACTGCACAGTCAGAGACTGACTAGGATGGACAAAACCTCAGAATTCTAACTTCTTTGTTTCAGAGTTGGGGACGTCAGGGCTCAGAGAGATGGGACTAGCCTATGGCACCTATGGAGATAGGATCAGGACTCCAGACTCTCAGTCCAAAACTTTCTCAAGTATACCCTTGACATGAACCTCTGAGTTGGGGAAGGGGTGACAATGATGTGGACCAGACCTGGCCATTTGTTATCTGCGGTCATGTTGGGAGAAGTGAGGGAGGAGGGGTGATGGGCTACCCCCTCCATCTGGTTGTCCTACTCTAGAGTTTATTAATTCCCACTAGTCCTCATTGGTTTTGTGCATTGTCAGTTAACCAGAGGAAGTAGAATATGGGTTGTCCACTGTTCAGTGAGTGTTTATGAAGGTCATTATTGCTACTCGAGCACAGTAGTCTCCCAGCCAAACAACAACATAGAGAGGATGGAGGGCAGGAAAAATGAGGCCAGCAGAGACATAGGTAGGGCTTCCTACTACTAAGAAACGGGGAAAAGGGTACACGTTTTAGGTTCCAAGAGAAGGGAAGGGACATTTTGTCTGAAAGCTTGGAATTGTATCCAGCATAGGTGTGACTCTTGCAGATGCCTGTCTTTGCTGTGGGTCCCTGGACAAATCACTCAGCCTCTTGGAACCTCATCCTCTCAAATGAGAGGACTGAATGAGATAGTTTCTAGGGACTCTTCCCCTTTTTTATAATTCTCCTTCCAATGAAGTGGGCATTAGACGAAGTGAGGGTCATTAACTCCATTTCAGGTAAATTCAATAAACCTAGTATTTGCCAGGCCAGGTCCTGCTGAAGTTTAATTGCAAGATCTGAGGAAAAGAGTTAACATGCAAGCCTGAGATTGCTATGCTTAGAAAGATCTGCTTGCACAATTGGCCCTGGGTTGATGTTCAGCGACTTTGATTTCAGGAGGATTTCCACCATTCCCAGAACTGATAAGAGTGGCTCACTATGCCTAAACTATTTGGACAAACAATGTGGCTTGTGCTGAATTCCCGCTTTCCTTCTGGGAGTCTGGCATCTTGGTACATGCTAGGCAGAGGATGCCTACATGGCCAGCCCCCAATGAAAACTGAGCACTGAGTCTAATGGGCCTCCCTGGTGGACACTTTACATGTGTTGTCACACTTTGTTGCTAGAGGAATTAAGTACACCCTGTGTGACTCAACTGGGAGAGGCCTCTTGGAAGCTTGTGCCTGATTTCACCCAGTCTTTGTCTCATGCACCTTTCCCCTTGGTTGATTTGTTCTGTAACCTACTGCTGTAATAAATCATAGTGTGAGTATGATTATATGCTGAGTTCTGTGAGTGCTGATAGCTAATCATTGAACTGGGAGGTGGTCTTGGGGACCTCAGACAGGGGATAAGCCTAGATTTCACAGAGACAACTATAATCCTATAGCAATGTTTTATGAATATACAGCTTAAACCCAGCACGATCCAATAGACATATAATGTCAGTTGTGTATGTAATTTAAATTTTTCTATTGGTCACATTTTACAAAGTAAAAAGAAAGAGGTGAAATTGATTTCAAGAATATAGTTTCTTTAATCCAATACATAAAAATATTAATGTTTCAACACATAATGATATAAAAATTTATCGAGATATTTTTACATCCTTTTTTTCTTACTAAGTCTTCAAAAACCAGTGTGTATTTTACATTCACAGCACATCTCAGTTTGGACTAGCCACATTCCAAGTGCTCACAAGCCACATCCAGCTATTGGCTGCCATGTTGAACAGCACAGGCTTACAGATAATGACAAGGACTCTGGAAACAGGACATCTGGGTCAGAATCCTGGTTTTGCCACCTACCAGCTGCATGACTTAAGCGAAGTGACTTAACCTATGTGTTAGTTTCTTCATCTCTAAAATGGGGATAATAATGTTAGCTACCTCATGAAGTTACAGGGATTTTTCCAAAAGTTAATAAATCTGAGGCAGTACCTGGTACATATAGGATGTTGGGTGAATGCTGGCTGCTCCTCTTACTATCCAAAAGGTTGGCCTTTGAGGTCAACTTGTCCAAATCTTTATTCCATAGATGAGGAAACTGAGGCCCAGAGTTTGGAAGGCACTGGTTTGAAAAGCAAAGGCTCTAGCCACCTCTTTCCTGTCCCCTGGCTAGCTCTAAGACAGCACCTGCCAATTATTTAGGAAACCAGCAGCTTCAGGGACCCACCTAGGTCTGCAATCCTGTCTTGATTGCAAAACAGGGCCACCATTTGAGTCGGCACCGAAGTGGTGGGGCTGGGCCTCCCTTCTGCCACCGCCATCTGGACCCATCAGTTGGGCTGGCTGACTCCGTCACTGAGTCCAGTTTTTACTCAGCACCAATAGGGCTGGCTTCCATTGTTTTCACTTTTTACGCCCTTCTTATTTATTAACTCATGTTCTATCTTCCTCGAAGACGCAGAGCGTCAGCACTTTTTTAAAAACCTCCTTTTAATCATCTACAGTCCCCATCCACCCACCAAGCAGGTAGATAGGGAGCTCCCCAAATATGTCTAAAAGAGAGAGAGTGAAGGGGTACTGGGTGCCCACTTATCTGGGATGCAGTAGGGCATGTTCTCAGGCTGGAAACAAAACTGGCTTATGATTCCTCTAGAGTATCTGTCTCCACCCTTTCTTTCCTGAAACCCAGATGAAATCACCTACTCTCCTCTGACAAACTCACACATCTCAAATCTTACTAGCAGCTGGAATCAGACCAGTTTCGTGGGCTCAAACTTGATAGCACATGCTGACCTGAGGATCTGCTTATTCCATTTGCCAAATAGTGTTTTATTTGGCATTTGTTTATTTAATAGATAGTTACTGAGCATCTACTGTGTATTAAGCCCTCTGCAAAGTGGTGAGAATGAAGCCTTTGTGGACCTTATGATTTGTTGTAGAAAGCAGACAAACAAGAAACGATGGTAAAGTACAACAAAGGCTTGATGTAGAAAATGTCAAATACTCTAGGAACTGTAATAGAATAAAGCAAGGGGACCTGAAAAAAACTCTTTCTATGGTGTTGACATGATGCTGAAACCTGAAAATGGTAGGAGAGAACCAGTAAAAGAGAGAGAACATGGAGAGTTCCAGACAGAACTCAACAACATAGACAAGACCTGGAGGTAAGAGAGAATGGCATGTTGGAAGAACTGGAGAACAGTCCAGTACAGCTGGGTAGAGAGAATAAGAGGAGTGTGGCGAAAGATGCGGAAGCGGCTGGATTTGGAGGATACTGTCTGAAGCGCTAAGGAATTTGGACTTTAACCTGAGGGCAAGGGGAAACATCCTGGTGGAGAATAACATCTTTCAAAACATAGGGTTCCTGGGAACAAATCAACCAAATGTGCTAGAAAGGCTGATGGTGAAAAGACTGGCAAGTGTTGTTTTCAACCTTGTCTTCATGATCTTTGTACTGAGGCTCAGACCTCCTTTGAAAGTAGTCTGCAGCATGAAGGCCCAACCCAACGGCAGGCCATGCTCCCTCAACCTCCCAGCCCACTGTCCATGAGATCAGTACTCCCGAGTCTGGTGCAGCACAGGTCTTCCTTAGACCCTTGGAACTGTGGAGCCACAGAGACCACCATGGAGAGACTGTCAAAGACTCTTGTCTAACAGATTGACCAACTGAGGCCCAGAGAAAGGAAGTAACTTTTCTCTGGCCCCACTGCAAGCCTCAGGCTCTGACTCCTTCTTGTCTCCCCCAGAGAAACCAAACATCAAGGCTAGGACTAGGGTGAGGCAAGTCAGGCACTCAGGGTACACCATTTAAGGAGGCACTCGCTCGCGGGTGCCAGCTCTGCGCTTGCCTTACCCTCGTCCTGGCTCTGTTGGACACACTTCGAAGGCAGGGATTGTAACTTCCAGAAACCTTTTTGACATCTTCCATCGTGTCGACGTGATGCTAGGCGCATATTTTGAGGGATCCTAGATGCCTGCTGATGCTAATGAACAATGGATTTCTGACAAACTGATATGTATACAGATGTTTGTATCTTTGGTTAAATATGACCTTCAGGAGACACCAGAACAAAGTCAAGAGGGCCTGAGAATGGAGTCTAGACCTGGATTCTGGTCCTCTCTCTGCCATCAGTTTGCTTTGGGAACTTGGGTAAATTGTTCCCCATCTCTAGGCTTCAGCAAAATGAGGTGGTTGAATAAATAGCATTTATTGACTACATACTCTGTGTCAGCCACTGTTCAAATGATTCTGTGCTTTAACTCATTTAAAGAATTCCTGGCCTTCAACACTCCCTTCACTTCAACAGGCTGTGGTTTGAGGTAAGGAAGGCTTCACAGAGAATGTGGGATTGAGACAGACCTTCCAAATTCCCACGGGGACAATACTATCTTAAATCATAGTAAAGTCATGGTATCTCAAGGCATTTCTCCATCAGAAGACAGAGAATCACCTGCTTCAGAATCACCTTTGGAACATGTCTGAAGGTGGAGCCTCAGCCTCTGCCGCTAGAGATTCTAATGCACTGATTCTGAAGAGGGACCTGGGAATCTGTATGAAAATCTTCTCAGGTGGCTGGTAGTCTGATTTGGGAAGCACTGATCCCAACGCATTCCCTATCGGTGGAGAGAATCATACCTAGACAGCACAGACCTAGAGCTCCCTGAACTGATCATCAGCATCTTGAAGCAGAGAAATGAAGTCTTGGATTGATTAATGCTGCAAATATTAAGCACATGTTGTGTTCTAGGCCCTGTGCCAGCTGGTGATTATGATCCCTACTCTCAAGGGACTCCTGGTCTAGGTCTGTCACTTATTTTTAGAAACAAGTCATCTAGCCAGAACCAGAAGGGACTTAGAGAGCATCAACCAATCCCATCATTACACAGCTGGGGAAACTGAGGCCCAGAGAGGGAAAGCAACATGTTCAAGACTACACAGGGAGCAAATGTATTTTCTGCTCTCAAACCAGCTGAGGAATCCCAATGTTCTTCCCAGGAGAGGGCTGCATTCAAAATCCTAGGCCATTCACTCTGCTTTTTAAGCACTAAACCTACATAGAGTAAATAAAGGTTCCTGGACGTTTCACTTCAGATCTTGCTGACATTTTAGGTCCTTAATATCCCTTCAACCAGAATGGAGGCAGGAGGGAACAGGGAACACCTTGGGGGTGCCATCAACTCTTCGGTGCTTTTCAAAGCCCTTTCCCAAGCTGTGCTGAGGACATTGTGCCTGCCTCTTCCAGCACTTTAGCGTCTAAAGAAGAGGGTCCCGCCTCACGGGTTCACAAGGAACTGGCTCCCATCTCTCTGTCCAGACTTGCTTATGTCACTGTCGCCCGGGGCCTGGGGAGGGGGAGAAGCGGAGGGTAAATTGTATCCGCCCCTGAAATGCCACACGCCCTGCGATTGGCTGCAGGACTCCGGCCCGGCCGCGGATTGGTCATCGCTGAGGGCTTGAAAGGTGGATGAGAGCGGACTACACCTCAGACGGACTGTGGCCCGGGATCAGACAGCGTCTGCGGCGAGACCGAGACGCGGCCCCTGCCCACCATGGCCCGGCTCTTCCGGGCATCCTGCCTTCTCTCCCTGCTCCTGGCCGGCTTTGTTCCGCCGAGCCGAGGACAGAAGTCGAAGGTGAGTGAGCCTCGGGGATGGGTGGTCGGGGGATCGAACGTGGTCCGCAGGTGTCCATCTCTCGGTGGTGAGGCACCCTTCTTCCCGGGCTCCGCAGCAGTAGGGTGACACCTAAGGTGCGAGAGACGCCCTAACTCCCGTTGCCTCCCCCAGACCGTCGTCAGACTGTTCGCGGTTCCATCTGTTGGAGACCTGGGTGCCCCGGGCGGGCAGAATGAATGAGGGAGGAAGGGTCTTCTCTCCCGGTGCACACTTCCATCCCCACGGCTACCTCCGGGTCGCCTTGCTACCTCCAAGCCACCGTCTGTTTCTGAGATATTCCCCTCCAGTGGGGCCTGAAGGGGGTGGGGGGGGGCACAGAAAATGTCCTGGAGACTCAGGGTCTGGGTTGGCTGCAGAGGTTCCCAGGGAGAATGGCAGGAAAGGTTAAAGGGAAGGAACACGCGGCTGTGTGGTCCCCGTCTAGCTCAAGCATAAACGCAGGTAGAATTCTGGGATACTTGTAGAAGACACAGAGGTCTGTGACAGAAGGAGCTCTGAGCTGGCAGCACAGAATGCCCAGGATGCTGACTAGACTCCCTTTTCCTTTGTGGACCTCAGTTTCTCCACCTGTAGCAGGTGGGAGGACAGGGCACAATGAGGCTGATGCTTTCAGAGGGGATGCTTGGAGAAGCTGCAAAATCCACACGCTGTTCTCTGAAGTGTCTCCTGTTTGGGGGCAGCCTCACTACCCACCACCCACTGCCCATCTTGGCCTGAGCAAACCTAGTAGTTGGAGAAAGCTGGGGACTGCCTGCTCGATAGGAGAGGCAGAATTCTCCTGAGCCTCAGTCTATCCCCAGCAGAGTGTGTGGCCCTTAGCTAGAGTGGAGATGCTGAGGCCAGGAGCAGGGGTGACCACACATGCTTATCTCTTTGGACAGTATATGCCAAAGTGGGCGCTGTAGATCTCTCCTCTTCCCTAGGGTGGAGAGGTAGAAGCCAGGCATAGACCCAAAGAGAGAGATTTATGTCTCCAGCATCCCAGTAAACACACACACACACACACACACACACACACACACACACACACACAAAACGCTTGTATAAGCTGAAGAAGAAGCTTTGCACTTCTGTGTTTCTCAAATCTTCCAGATCTTAATTCTAAGATCTTATGACTTCATGATTCTGTTTCCAAAATCGTATCTACTGTTCAGGAAGCCCATTCCAAACACAAGTTTTCTTCTGTCTGTTTCTATCCCCTGTCCTGTCCTCAGCCTAAATTCCAATCAGTCTGCCCCTGCTTGGAGTCAGCCTTGAGACTGGATGGTTATGGGGCCACTTCCTCTAAGCCTCTGGCTTTGTATCCAGTCCTGTTCATAATCTCCAACTCAGAAGGTATTTTCCAGGGCAGGGACGGTACTGAATTTCAATATTGGGGTGTGGAGTAGAAGTGAGGGTAGACCATGGGTAGGGCAGTATCTTGGAGTCAGTCCTATAACCTCAGTTTGGGGAGAAGCAGAGAAGGGAAGATGGGCCCTGCTTCAAGAAGGCTGGAGGTAAGAACATGGATCCCATGAATAACTCATCATAACCATGTGTTCTCTGTAGAACTCTGGGGAGGAGTAGCTGGATTCAGAGAAAACAGGATGGGTATGGTCTAGAAAAGTCTTAGGGTGAGGTGTGATCATATCATATACAACCAGCTAGGACTTGATAGCTAATGACAGTCTGGGCATGCCTATTTCTCCTCCAGGTCCTGAGAGAGCTGAAATGTCATAGCCCTGGGTTCTAGGACTCAACCACTTATCCTACCCCAACTCCAGGGCCAAGCAATGGGGCAAGGGGCAGGTGGAGAATGGGATGGACAAAGGGTGAGAGCCCCAAAGGGATGTTTGCCTCCTCCCGATTCAAAGGGAGGGGCTGGGTAACAAAGGGAATCCTCCTTTCCTTGCCATGTCCCCTCTCCAGTCCAGTTTAAGGCTGCCCAGCCTCCCTGTCTTTCCTCTACAAAAGGACTTTGCAGAGGCTAGAGAGAATAACAACCGCTGACGTGCGTGGGATCCTAGTAACCGCTGGTTTCTAGGTGACTAAACCAGGCAGAGAGAATCATGGAACCACCGGCTGACAGTCAGGGCTGAAGAGCCCTTACGACAGCACTGAATCTGACCCCGCCTCACAGCTGAGGAGCCAGAGCCCCAGAGAAGGGACAGGAGTCATCACACAGAATCAGAGGCCAGCCAGGCCCAGAACTCAGGTCTCCTGCCCCCAGTCCAGCTCTCCTCTCACACTTTCACACTGATGGGAGTGGGCAGATGGGTGAGGAGAAAGACACAGGACCAGCAACCCAAGCCAGCTGGGGTCCCGGCGGGGTCCCCCATCCAACTCTCAAGCCATCGAAACTCTCCTGTCTTGTGCAGTTGTGGGAGGAGAGAGGCACCCTCACTCCCTCTCCCCACCTCCACCCACAACTCCTCTGACATCCAGGTTAAGGTGCAGGGTTCTGGGATTCCATGGGCCCAGAAAAGGGGAGGGGGCTTCCGTAAGGACTGGGCGCGTGCTCAGTGGTGAATGCAGGCCATGGCTTCCCCCACCATAGGCGCTCTCTGACCCCTCTCGGTCGGAACTCACAGCACTGGCTTCACTGGCCCAGTAGAAAGGATGGAGGCTTTGTCACACATCCCTTCTCCTGTAAACACCCTGCCCAGTGCATCATCTTCATACTGGCTGGGGAACATCAAAGCCCTCTTTACAATAAGGTAGGAACGTCAGGGCCCTTTACCCTATCCCTTGATGGGTGGGTGGGGCGGGGGGCGGGTACAGATTTCTTTCCAAGAGGCTTGCAAGACAGTTTTGACCTGCTAGTAAATTCTCGCAGCCATTTTGGGAGGCAGGTGGTATTATCCTGTCCCGTCAGCAGACGGAGGCTCAGACTGAACATGACTTGCCCGGGGCCACACAGCCAGCAAAGACTCAAATCTAATGAGAGGAGAGTCCCACCCTGAAACTGGTTTCAGAAGCTGATCCTCCCGCTGTTTACAAGCTTCCATTATTTATACAACCTCTTGGCTTTTTTTCTCCCCATTTCACAGTTTGTTTTCAGACCCGGGTGGAGTGGAGAGGCAGGCGGGAGGCCTTTCCTTCTGGCTGCTAGACCTCTGTGGCCAGCTAGGGTGTGTTTGTTGTGCCCTGGCTGTTTGTATTTTGAGGTGGAGCTGACCCCAGCTGGGGCCCACGAAGCCCAGGGGCTGAAGGAATGTCAAGCTTAGGTCTCAGGCCGGCCTCCAGCAGCCACCAGAAGTCACGGGGCATGGAATATTAGACTCACGTGTAGCAGGGAATTTGTACCGGAGCCAAGAAGAGAGCTTGCAGCTGTCAGGGAATGGCCGCGTGGAGGGAGTTCCAGCTCCCCTGGCTCAGCAGGCTACGGAGTCTTCAAGACAGAGGCTGCTTTTTTACACGCTCCTGGGGCCACGCCCTGCCAGCCCAGATGGCTCTCTTCACGCAGTTGGGCAGAGGTGTAACTGGCCGCAACAGCAAGTCTTCCAGGATTGGTGGGAAGCGAGGGCGTGAATTTGCTTCTCTAACTCCAACCACCTGGCTCTGTCTCTCTGGTCTATAATGCTAGTTTGCATTCGATTTGTTTATTGTCTTCTCACCTCTTTTCAGATGTCCAGGCCAGGACTACCCGCCCAAGCTGCGAATTATGGTAGTGATGCCATGACACTCTTTCAAGAGTAGACCCAGATTTTTGTAGTCTGTACCAAAAAATGGCAGAGATGAGATGGGGTAGAGTGGGGTAAATGCAGCATTCCGCTTGCCGGCAGTAATCCATTCCCTCCTCTCCCACTGAGAGTGACGCTGTCAAGCCATGGTGGTTGAGAACTGCTGATCCAGTTCAAGGTTCTCATTTTATAAATGAGGAAACTGAGGCCCACAGAAGAGAAAGGGCTAGTCCAAGACCACACGGGGAGTTAGTGGCGGAGCTGGTCATGGAATCCAGGTTCCCCAACTTGCAGCCCATTTAACACTCTCTCTACTAGTTCTGGAGGATGACCGTTTGTCACAGCTGCTCGCCCACAGGGAACACTGAATCTATGCCAGGCACTGGGGCTTTACCCTGACCAGCCCATTTAATCCTCATGGCAGGCCTTGCCCCATTCCTGGCTACTATCCTACTTCCCTATTTTCTAACAGCCTCAGTTTTCCAGTCCCCCAGATCGGGAACCTCTGAATCACCACCGTCCATACTGCTGCTTCCTCATTTCTGTTCAGTTCTTCCTTCACGATGGTCTAGTTCAGGCTCTCATCACCACTTGCCTGCATTATTGCAATAGCCTCCCCGTCTCCACCAGCCCATCCAATAACACAACACCAGCATTGGGGGAGTCTCCCTCAGAGCCTGCCCGGTGACTGTTTATAAATTGACATGTGACGCAGAAGTAATGACCAAAGTAAGTATTTCTCCAAGTTTCCATAGCACCCACCAGCTTATTAAGTGCTTTCAAAATTATTGTCTTCTACAAGGAATTAGGAGACCTCACTTCTAGTCTGGTTCTAATTCTTGGAGTGGTCTTGGGCAA
This sequence comes from Physeter macrocephalus, assembly GCF_002837175.3. Classification (NCBI taxonomy): domain Eukaryota; kingdom Metazoa; phylum Chordata; class Mammalia; order Artiodactyla; family Physeteridae; genus Physeter; species Physeter macrocephalus. Next base: position 21,082 of record NW_021145331.1, read on the forward strand.
GTCAAGACCACTTGGGCAAATCAGTTCCACCTCTCCCTGTTATCTTGAAAATGGTGGAGTCCAAGTTCCCTTCCAGCTATAACAGCTCCCCGGCACTGGTCTTCTCTTCCAGATGGACTGCCATGCTGGTGTGAGCAATACCATCTACGAGTATGGAGCCCTCGCCATTGACGGGGAGGAGTACATCCCCTTTAAGCAGTACGCTGGCAAATACATCCTCTTTGTCAACGTGGCCAGCTACTGAGGCCTGACGGGCCAGTACGTTGGTAAGAGCCCATCCCTCCTACCCTGCTTTATTTGGGACTGTTTCTGCCAGTTGGGCACATTCCAATCACAGGAGCTTTCCCCGTGCAAGGGGGAAGGGGTGACGGTGATCATGAGATTCCAAACCCTGTATCTTAATCCTACTGTGTTCCATGGTTCTTTGAAAATGATCGTATAAGCCTGAGGTCTGATCACCTTCAAACATGTTCTGGAAGATTCTCAGTTATCCTTCATCCCTGGGCACCTCAATTGCTCTAAAAGCAGAAGGAGGGAGGAGATTGGGTTTGTGCCTGGAGGGTCCTTTCACTGGAGTAAGAAATGATAGCTTTGTCTTGCTGAGAATTCCTCACCTGTCCTCAGCCCCATCTGCCTTAGTGCTTCTCTTGGCCCCTGGAAAGCAGGCAACTGGCCTGAGTCCCCAGAGTACGGGTGTTAGTGACAGGACCAGGTGTTGCACCCAGGTGTCATGATCCCTAGTATCCTCACTTCTTTCTCCTTAGCTGGGTCAGAGTCAAGAGCCTGAGGGAACAGGCAGGCGAAAGGCATCTGACAGCACCCACAAGAAAATGCTTTGGGGGGTGGGGTGGGGTGTGAGAGGGAGGCAAGGGCAACCTGACCTAGAATGTTCTGCCTGGCAATCATTGGACCTTGGCAGTGGGTGACTGATTACTCATTTGATGAACCATATTGCTCTCTTTTTCCCCAAACCTCCAACCTATCCAGATTGGAATCCATAGGATGGGACTTGAATCCCAGCATTGCCACACCCAGTGGATGATCTTGGGCAAGTCCCTTCCCCCGTCAGGCCTCAGTGATTTCAGCTGCTCACAATGGGTGAGCAGGTGGAGTGCTACACAGGAGGGAGGGCTCCTCATCAGGCTACCCCCGTCTCTGCTCTCTCTCTCCCTGGCCCAGAACTGAATGCACTACAGGAAGAACTCACACCATTTGGTCTGGTCATTCTGGGCTTCCCCTGCAACCAATTCGGAAAACAGGAACCAGGAGAGAACTCGGAGATCCTAGCCACTCTCAAGTGAGTACTGACTCAGTGTCCTGAGAAAGCGCCCCAGCCTAGCCTCCAGGCATCTCTTGCACCGGCCCCTACTCATGATGGATGTTTATCAGCCTCCCAGAACTACTCTCCCCTTCCAGGAACCCCGTTTAGTGGAACGAGTGGAAGAGGGGCCAGGAGAGGGACAGAGACAGGGACGATGGTTGTGAGCACGTGACCGGGGAGGGGGAAGGGGAGTGCAGGTGGAGGGCAGGGGTTATTGAGAAGGTACCAAACTGGAAAAAGACTGTAGACCCACATTATGCCTGTGCCCATTCAATATTCACTGGCTCCCACTGGAGAATAAAATCCAGACTCCCAACACCCCTTCCCCTGTTCTGTCCCTTCCTCTCATCTCTGAGCCCTGTGCCCATTTCCCTGGGACCCACATAAAAACATTGCTCTTAGGTATGTCCGACCAGGTGGGGGCTTCGTCCCCAATTTCCAGCTCTTTGAGAAAGGGGATGTGAACGGGGAGAAAGAACAGAAGTTCTACACATTCCTGAAGGTGAGTACACAGCCACCTCTATCAGAGCCTCTCTGCCCAGCTGATGCTGGCTCTGGACCAGGCTGCAGCCGCTCCTGGCTCCAGCCCACATAAAGACAAGGCCTGTGCAACCCTCCTCTGCTCCTGGGCTCTTGGGGAATTTCTTGGCATCTGATTATTATTCCAACTAGAGGGCTTTGCAAACCCTAGGGTCTCATCAGCCCATTTTACAGATGAGCCCCAGAAGGGACAAGATTAGGGTCTCACAATCTGCTAGGCCAAAACTGGTTCTGGGATTCCGTTTTCTGACTCCCAAACTGGTGCTCTTTTCTCAGTGCCAGGCTATTCTCCTTTCCCCAGGAAGTCCTGGGAAGGAGGCAGGATAAGAGGGTGGGAGGGGTCCCAAGCAGGGTTGACTCTATTCTCATCTCTGCTCCAGAACTCCTGTCCTCCTACCTCGGAGCTCCTGGGCTCACCGGGCCGCCTCTTCTGGGATCCCATGAAGGTCCATGACATCCGCTGGAACTTTGAGAAGTTCCTGGTGGGGCCAGATGGTGTTCCCATCATGCGCTGGCACCACCGCACCACGGTCAACACTGTCAAGATGGACATCCTGACCTACATGCGGCGCCGGGCTGCCCTGGTGGCCAAGGGGAAGTAACTGAGGCCCACCCCACCCCATGTCCACCACGCAGGGGCTGGGGAGGACTCTGTTCAGGAGGGAATCCATTTTTCCACCCACACCATACTCCCACGCTAGACCCCTTACGATTACGCAAGGCCTCAGCCTGACACGAACGTGTGCATACAATTGTGTCTGTACTGCTGTGCACATGGGTGTTTGCACGCATGCCTACAGCTGTGTGTGACCAGGTGCGTGCACACACGTTAAGTGTACGGCCACATGGGCTGACCTGCACGAATACCCAGGAACGTGTACCGTGTGTGTGGCGACAGCTGTGTGCCGTGGAGAGCGCCAGAGAGTGACTCCCCTCTTTCCAGTTCTCTGTTCCAATGACAACAATTCACTTCCTGCGGAGCCCAAAGAAAAAAACCAGCTCTAGATTCAACTGTTCTGCTCTAACCTGGACCTCATCCCTTGGAGCCGGCTCCTCCCACTGCCTCCAAACACCACCCCTGAAGTGCCCAGAAGTTTCTGGGTCTGCCACACTGCCCGACCTCCCTCCTCTCCATCACACAGCCTCCCTCCTTCCTGAGGGCCCTCCCAAGCCCCCTACCCCGCCCCGCGGTGTTCCCTGAGAGTAGCCAAGGCAGATGTGAGAGCAAGGGCCATGTTCCCCATGTCAGGGGTGGCATCTCCATGAAGGAGGGGCCCGAAGCCCTTGTGGGCGGACCTCCCTTGAGCCTGTCTGAAGGGCCAGCCCTTAGTGCATTCAGGCTGAGGCCCCTGGGCAGGGATGCCACCCCCGCTCCTTTGAGGGATGTGCCCTCTCCTCTCACCCCGACCCACTGGCATTAGACTCACCCCTGTCTGCCTAGTAAAGGCCTTTCTGCAGCAGCTGAGCCTACTGTGATGCTTCCTCAGTGGGGCCACCCTCGCCGGGGGAAAGGGAGAAGAGGAAGAGGAAGAGAAAAGGAATGGAGACCTTTGGGCCCTTGCTTTTTGGTTTCCACCTAGGCCCACTCTGTTTCCTCACTCGGCGTTTGGAGTTTATAAAACCAGCTCACGTCTACTCTCATCCCACAGTTCTCCACGGCAGCTAGGGCTCAGGTGAGGTGTTCATTTGACAGATGAAGAAACAGCCTTGCAGAAGGTCCAGGCCTTGCCCAATGTCTCCTGACAAGTGAGGGGCAGGACTAGAATGTAAACCCAGGTTGCCTGACCCCCAGCCCCTGGATGACCCTCACGGAGGCTCTGAGCAGGGCCCCAGGGGATATCTGCCAAGAGTAACGGTGATGCTCCTGGGGGTGTCTGGGAGGAATGGGGTACGGAGGGAGGGGGCCAGGAAAGCAGCACTCTGGTTGACTAGGAGCGGAACATTAATCAGGGCATAAAAGAATACCAGTCACAAAATATTAATCTTCAACTTGGATTTATGTCCAAGATTCGTGCAAACAGCTGCCCGGGGATCAACAGCCACCCCAATCCGGGCCTCCAGCACCACAAGCCTCCAGCTGAGGGCCTGGCAGCTTCAGGCTGGGGCCCCTCAGCCGATGTGGCTGGCGTGGGCTTCATCCCAGGCTGCAGTGGCGCTGGCAAGGCTGCCGTGGGCGGAACTGGAGGGCCCAGGAGTAAAGCATCCTGTCTCTTCTGCTCCCAGAGGCAAACCCGCTCTTCCTGCAGCTCCTCAGAGGGGGAGGGGATGTGCGTGGGGCAGGTTCTGCTACTGCAGAGCTTGAAGCAAAAATTAAACACACACATGAACTGAATGTGGTCCCCAGAGGGGCTGCTGAACCAATTCTGGGCAAGTTGTGAAAGGAAGGGGTCTTGACTGCACCCCACTTGAGATTAACATCTGCCAGCAGTTTCTGCAGGGGATGGTAGGTCAAGGCCGGATGACACCTCTCTCCAACCAGTGGCAGAGTAGTGAGTTTTTCCCAGTCACTCCAAAGGAAAAGCCCAGATGGACGCCTTCTGGATGGAGCCTCCCCAGTCTCTAAACAGTTCAGGTTGGGGCCAGGGCTCAAGCTGGCCATCCATCTCAGCCTCCCGAGTGGCTGAGGCTCGGAGAGCCCGTGGCCTCTAGTTTTCCAGTAAGCTGAAGTCAGCTAGCTCTGCAAGACGAAGGTGGAGCCAAGGGACTGGTTTCACTGAGGTCCCTCACGGTCATTTTTGCTGGGCTCTAAATAAACAAAAATTTTGAGGATTTGAAGATGAGGTGGTACAGCAGGTTTCAAAGTCCTATGGAAACCAATATAGTAAAAGTGGAAAGAAACCAGTGAGGGTTGTTGGGTATCACCAAGTGCCAGGCCCTGGGCTAAGTGCCTTAGGTATATCTGTCATTCAGTCCTTGCCCAGCCCTATGAAGCAGACAGATTATTATCCCTTTATTGGGGGGGAGGGAACTGGGGCACAGAGAGGTTTTTAAAAACTTGCTCAAAGTCCCAGGTCTAGGAGGTGCTGGCACCTAGTCAGTCTGGTTTCAGATCCCAGAAATGGAGTAGCTCTGGGCGAGGGGACAGTCCTGTCCACTTGGCCACCCTCTGCCCTCATCAAAGCAGGCTCTGAGGGGCTCCACAGAACCTCTAGGGCTCCGCAGGGAAACATCAGAAAATGACCACCCCAATACCTCCTCCTTCCAACCACGAGATCCTCCAAACCACACTCCTCTAAGTCCCCCTGTAGTCTCTGCTCCCACTCCTTCTGCAGAGGGCCACTCGACCTCCTGGCACAGCTGTGCCCCTTAGAAAACTCTTCTTCCTGCTGAGATGGGACTTGGCCTCCCTACTGCTCCCCTTGGTTGCAATTCTGCTCCCAGAGGCCCCACAGGCAAGGCAGTGCCTTCTGCCCCACGAAAGCCTCGCAGAAAGTGAGGGAGTGACCAAGGGCCCAGGGTGCTCTCGTGACTAGCGAACAGACCTCCAGTCCCCAACTGTTTCTGGCGGACACCGTGGCCAGGGGGAGCTTTATAAAATGCAAATCTAATCTCTCATGCCGCTCTGCTTTTATTTTATTTTTTATTTATTTTTTTGGCCGCACGGCAGGGCTTGTGGGATCTTAGTTCCCCAACCAGGGATCGAACCTGGGCCCCCTGCAGAGGAAGCACAGAATCCTAACCACTGGACCACCAGGGAATTCCCATGCCACTCTGATTTTAAAATGTCCAAGGACTGCACATCATCCTTAGGATAAAGACCAGCCTTCCTGCCGTGGCCTGCAAGGCCCTCTCCGCCAGGACCCGCCAACCTCCCGGACCTCGCCTTGCCCATCCCCCCTTCCCCACCTTGTTCCTGGCTCCAGCCACACCGGCCTTCTCTCAATCCTCAAGCTGGCCACAGTTCTTCATCCTTTCCCACCAAGGCCTTTGCATGTGTCCTTTCTCTGCAAGAACACCCTTGGCTTCTGCCTCTTTACCTCGTTAATGTCACTCATTCTGAGGGTCTCAACTCAAACACCATGGCCCCCAGACTGGGTCAGGTCCCTCTGCCATCTGCTCTCATAGAAACCTGCTCTTCTTCCTTCAGGGCACTTGAGCGCAGTTGTATGCCCATTGGTGTGGTTTAAGCCATTCATTTCTGCCCGCCTCACTAGACAGTAAGGTCATAAGGGCCGGGACCATATCCGAGCTTCCCCAGAACCTCGTACAGCACACAGCATTTAGACCCTAAACTGTAATGAAGGAAGGAATGGTTTCAACCCCCTCATGATGCAGTCACCATCCCTTTCTTCTCAACACTATTTCAGAAAGCTGGGCCTCCTCCTCCACCTAGATCAGAAGGTAGCACCATCGTCGTCCCCAAACGGGGGTGATCCTGGCAGATAAGAAGTTATCTCTCCCCACGGAAGACAAGGCCCATTACCAGGGGATCATGCTCACCTGGTTCCGTAGGCCTGGCCGTGGGTGAGCCCATCACTTGGGAGCTCTGGTTGCGTATCCCTCCACAGGGCAGCCGCCAGGTGTATTCTGGCTGCAACAACACTGGTGCTTAGTAATCAATTACCATACTCGAAAATTACAGTAGCAGCTACCGTGCCGGAATAGTACTAAGTTCATATTAATCGAGTAAAACTGAATCCTTACAACTACCCAGGTTGCCACCCCCATTTTACAGGTTAGCAAACTGAGGCTCAGATGGGTTAGGCAACTTGTTGAAGGTCGTCCAGTCAGGCAAGTGGCCAAGCTTTGATTTGAGTCCAGGTCTCTGTAATCCTGGAGCGAATCTCTTAAGCCCCATAGTACACTCCAGTGTTTAAAGATGCATGTAAGGAACGGTCATGGGGGAGAAGCTGGATGGAAGGAAGCTGTCACCAGGTGAGAGCGGGGGTGCCTGAGGGGGCTGTGGCAGAGGCACTGCAGAGGATGGAACAGGTGACAGCAGCTCTTTGGAGACAGAATGATAAGCAAGGGAAGAAAAAAGCAGCCAAAAAAATGGAAGAAAAGAGAAAAGGAAAGGAAACTGAAAAGGGAAAAGAGAAAGAAAAGCAAAGGGAGAGAATGCATGGTGAGGATCTGGTACCTGGTTCCATGAGGAAGTTATAAAGAAGGTCAAACCCAAACTCCAGTACCCCTGGGCTGGTGGGCGGGAGAAAGCCCTCCTTCTGGGCCCACTCCCTTACTTGGCCTTTTCTGTCCTACACCAGTGACCCTGAGGAGCCCTGGGCTGGAAGGTCCTGCCCCTGGCACAGCAGGCCGCACACCACAGCGCTGTTCAGAAGGGGCCGAGGATGCAGCTTCTGACTCCCTCACTTGACCTTGCCCTCTGGAATGTGTCTGGGTGGCCTGTGTGTGTGTCCTGGAGTGAAAGAGGGGCACAGACTCACCAGGTGGAAGAGGCGTGAGTTGGGAAGCGGCGGTGGGTGCTCCATGGCCGTGGGGGGAGGCGGGTAGCGGATCTGGGACCAGTCCTCAAAGCCACGGTGTGGCACAACAGGGGGCATGGGCGGGTAGGCGTAGGGGTAGGCCCCGTAGAGATGCTCCGGGTGGGGCTCCACGTGGTAGCGGTCTGCCGAGGTCTGCAAGAAAGGCTGACATCTGGCTCTGGCCTGTGACAGGCTGCATGGGCCATCCCAGTGACACCCATCCCATCTCCCCTTCTCTACTTAGAATCTCAGTTCTCTAAAGACTGGCACGTGGCCACGGAAGGCTGGCACATGCACCCGAGTGGCACATGGGCATGGAAAACTGGTACATGGGCACAGAACATCAACTATAATAACAGTTAGTGTCCTGAGTACTTATTCTGTACCAAGTACTGTTATGAATGCTCCACCTGCATTACCTCATTAGTTAGGTGGGCACCTGAGCAAACGATGCCCCCGCAGTGACTGCAGCACCCTGAAGGAGGTAAAATGCAGTAAGTGCTGCTTCCTCCCTCAAGCCTCCTCACCTTTGCTTTCCTCTTCTGCTGTCTCAGGGCATCTTTCGCCCTTTCCTCATCTTTGAAGGCTTTTAGCTGAGAAAAGGAGGGAGGGAGAGAAGACTGTTAGCCTAGGTATTTCCTGGCCAGGCCTGGATCCGGGGCCTAACCAACTGCAGGGTTGACCAGCCAATGCATGAGGCACCGCTCTGGGCTGTCCTGCCTGTCCCAGCCCCGGGAAAGGGCCCTGTGAGACACAGCACAGCCCAGGCTGCAGGCTGCAGGTAAGGCCTGCTCACACATCACTGGGGGTGGTCTGAACACAGGTCAGGAGGGTTGCGTGAGCCTCACTGCTTCTGTGCTTTCGCATTAACACCTTTTAGCTCCAATGTGGGAGAGAGTGGATGGCTCAGAGCTAACTCCTAAATTTGCTCTTTTAAGGCATGAAAACTGACTGTGGAAAATCAGAGCTAGAGGTCAGAGAAGGGAAGGGCCTTTCTGAGGGCCACAGAAATGTGGCAGCAGAGCTGAAAGGGAGGATCAGTGAGTGTCCTGACATCCAGTCTCACCAGGGACCCTCCAATCCGTGCCCCCTCCCCATGGGGACAGCCAGCTGCCCCCTCCTTGGTCCAGCTCTTCTCACCTGGGCATGTGACAGGGTGACCTGGGCTTGCAGTTTCTCCACCTGCTTCTTCAGCTCTTCCTTCTCCTCATTCATGCGCTCCCGGTCGCTGCGCTCCCTCTGGAAGTCCTCCTCAAAAATCTTCACCTGAAGGGGTGGGAAGGGGTGGGGAGGTGGTGAGAAAGGGATGAGGCAGGAGGGGCAGTTCTGAGTGCAGGCCCAGACCTGCTCGGGCCTAGAACCCCGGGCCTCCTGATGGAAGTCAGACATCAAAACTGGTTTCACCGCATCTCAAAAATCCCCGTGGGGAGGGGAACAGGTGTACCTCTGGCCCCCCACCCCCAAGTTCAAACAGAGTAGTTCTGGGTCTGTCTATCTTATATTCTGGGCTTCAACATAGGGCTTTATTTGAGAAAAGGATCCATGCCAAAAAAGAAAACAACAGGTTGACAGCCATCAACCAGTCCCATCCTCTCTTGCTGCTGAGGCCCACAGAGAGATGGAAGCCACAGAAAAAGAATATGAATGGAGGACTGGAGATCCAGTCTGCTGGCTCCGAGAGCAGAGGGCCTACAAATTCTCCCAAGGCTTTGGGGTGCCCTGGCAAGGAAGGGACGGGGTGGGGCCCTGTCTCTGCCTCTGCAGTTTCACATCCTTACTGCAGATCAATGAGAAGCCGACCAGGCTCAAAATGATTTAGAAGGATCGAAAGCATGGCACCAAACACCACAGAAACACGTGAGAGAACCAAAACCTTTTCAACTTCCTTTCAATTCTCTGTGTCCCTCAAGAAGAAAGTCTGCATTTTATGCTACTGTGTCTTTAACAGGTTTCTAGTACTTAACTTCCCTTAAATAAAGGGAGAGATGACCCAAGCTCAGAGTCTTCACCAGGCAACAGTGTCTAGCTAGAGTTCAACAACACTATTTTACCTTTTACTGTATTTATTGCTTATAGTTACTTTCTATTTATGGCAAATAATAAACAGGTTTTCCCATTTATAGTAGAAATTTAAGTTCCCTTTTAAATATATTTATTGAATTTATTTTAAAATTTGTTTTCAAAATATTAGGTAAATAATAGCACAGCTGGGGCACAGAAATGTTTAAGCCATGATGGTGGCTTATGGTGGAATGACCTAGATAGGGATACACTGGTAGTGAGGATGAGCCTATATCCAGACAGGGGTCCTGGCCAATGGCCAGAAAGTGGACGACAGATTACAGCTTCCACATGGTTCAAGGCCCATCCTGGGCCCTCAGGAATGCTCCAGCTCCCACTGGGCACCTCCTACCCGACCTTTTCCCCCAGCCTCACCTGCTGTTTCAGCAATTCATTCTGCGTGACCAGCTCCTGTTTCCTTAGCAGGCCTCCAGCTCCTTCCGGGCTCCCGAATGCTGTTGTTGGAGATGATGGGGAGGCCTGGATACTCAGTGCTTCCTCCAGGGCCTGGAATCAGGAACAGAGGAGACGGGCCCATCAGCAGAAAGCCCCTGGAAGTCAGGCCTCATTGGAAGGGTCAGGCCCCATTGAAAGGCCCCTTTCCTGATAACAATAATAATAATAATAACCACCACTATTTAATAAGTTTAATAATATTTATCTTATATATGAACACTATACACACATCATTTCACTGAATCCTCGCCACAGTCCTATGAAGAAAAGATTGTGACCATCATCCCCATTTTATGGATGTGAAAACTGAGGTTCAGAGACCTGAAGTGATTTGTCCAAAGTCACACAGCTAGTAAGTGGCAAAGCAGGGATTCAAAGCCAGCGTGTGCTCTTAACCAGCAGCCTAACCTGTGGTCTTTATGTAGAAGGGAGAAATCTCCTTCCCTGAGGATGAGTGGCTCAATTCTTAGCACCCAGACCTAGAAAGAATACTAAGTCCTTTGGGGGAAGAAATTTCAGTCTCCTCGACAACTGCCTGCCCTGTGATTCTTCAGCTTCCGTAACCCATTCCCACCAAGCCAACCTCTCCATCCCCAGCTCTTCTGTATTAGATTAGCCTGGATTTTAATTGTGACTTAATTAATATTTTACCTTTCCAACCCTGAAAATGGGCTGAAACATCACCAAATAGCATTTTGAAAATTTAAAAAGCACCCCTATTTTACCATGCCCACAAGATACCTTGCCTTACATAAACAATGTGCTCACATTCTCTTAAAAGTTTTCCATTAACCGGTTTTCTCCTTCAACCCTGTTAACGTGTTGCTTGAGAACTTTGGAACACCTCTCAAGACTGAACACCCTCATCACCACCTGGACTTTAGCTCCCTAGGCAGCAGGGCCTCTGCTGGCCATGCGTCAGCACTGCTCACAGTGCCTCCCTGGACCTTGGGGAGATAAAGGAAACCTTCCCCAACTTGGACTTGGGCCCCACGTGGTCTCCAAGACTCCCCCAGAAACATGAGGAAACTGCTGAGCCAAGAGTAAATTCAGGATGCTCAAGGGGCGGCTATGGCTGCCCTTCACCCTCCTCCTCCGTCTGCCCCAGTTTTCAGATGAGCAGGCTGAGGTCCAGGGACAGGGAGAGCCTTGCGTTAATCATCCCCACCAGTGTCCGTCCCCAGCTATGCCACAGAAACCTGGAGGGCAGCGACCCTGTCTGAGGCATCCCTACAACCCGCAGCGTGTACGACATTCTGCCTGGATTTAGACCCCCAATTCCCCCAGCTCAGGACAGATCGTTCTTTTCCCTGAGAACAGGTCCCAGGGCCCCACACTCAGCATCATCGGCGCTTTCCAAACACGAAAACCAAACAGAAAGGGTCACCCCCGGGGCCCAGTGAATGCAAACTCACAGCAGAGCCCGCTGTGAGCAGGAAGAGCAAGCAGAAGGGAAAGGCAGACACACAGGACGGGAGGAAAAGCTGAGCACAGGCTCCACAGCAGGAAAAGCTGAGACTTAGGAGAAAGTTTCCTTTCAAAGCCCCTCCTGTCAGCTTGTTCCTTTAGCCCCTGCACTGGAAGGTGGGCAGGGGCGATAACCTGGGACCAGAAACAGCCCCCAGCCCAACCCAACCCACTGCCCTCTCACTGTGACTCAGAGCAAAGGGCTCCCGCTCTACCTGGGCTCTCCCACCCCCACCCCGAGCCCCATATCTCCCTGGATCCCCCTTCTCGAGGGCAGGAACCTCAGGCCAGTGATCATCCACTCCCTTCAGTGAGTTTTTCCTGAACATGGACGGGCTTGGCGCCAGGTGCTGGGGGATACGTACCCTGGTGAAGACGCACACCTCCCACCGTCAGATGGAAAGACAGGTCATCGATAAGTAATCACAAGAGAATGCCAGAAACGTTGTGAAAGAAGCTGCCGGTACTTTAGACACACAGAATAGGGAGCTCAAAGGAGGCCTGGGTTTGGAAGGCCTCACTGAGGAAGCAGTGTTAAAGCTAAACCTGAACGATGAGGGGGTGGCACTGTGTGAGCAAACAGCACATCCAAGGGCCTGCAGGGGAGCATGGGGTCGTCCCAGCCTGGCACTCAGTGTGCGGGGAGGGGAAGGCAGAGGTGGCGGAAATCACGGGGCAGCACTGAGAGCCTCAGCGCCTTCGCCCTGACCCAGGAGTCGCCCCTCCTGAGCTGAGGGTCTGAGGCACCGGCCACAGGGCGGGCACCGCGGCTGGCTCAGGGAAGCCCTGCCCACCCAACGGACCACAGCCGAGGCGCCCACCTTGTTGAGCCGCTGAATCTCCTTTTCCTGGTACTCCCGCTGCCGGGTGAGCGGGCTCAGCTGATCCTGCAGGTATTTGACCTTCTGACGCAGCTCCTTGGCCTCTGCTGTCAGCTGCTCCTTGTCGGTCTGCAGGGAACACAGGACTGGTAAGCAGGGAGCCCCTCCAGGAGGCCTAGACTCCCTGACTGAGCGCCCCGCCCTGCGCGCGGCCATGCCTCCCCTCTCACTCTCACTCTGCTGCCCCACGATGCTCATGCACAAGGCCCCAGGCGAGGCACCCGGGTGAGAGCGGTAATATCTACATGGTCCTGTCCTCAAGGAAGGGGGGGCTCAATTGAATGAAAGGCCCCAGGTTCTGCCACCAGCTCCTCCAACAGTGAGCTGAGCCCTTGGGCACTGTCCCAGCCCTCTCTGGTCTAAGCTCTCCTATCTGCCATGGGTAAGGGGTTCGTAACAAGAGTCACAGGTGGGCTTCAGGAGGTCTGTGAGCCCCAAAACCAAGCACACAATTTTGACTGTGCAACTTTCTAGAGAGACAAGCCAGTTTTCACCAGATTCGCACAGGGGTCTTCTAGGATGCACAGAAAGCGATAAGCCACTGAAAGTCTCCAAAGGACCTTTCAGCTCTTACAGTCTCTGAGCCCAGAGGAGATAAGACCCTCATAGAAATAAATGCAGCATAAGGCAGAAAGGGTTCCTCCACGGAGAAACAAAGTACTACTGTGAGGTTAAAAGAAAGAATACGACAGCTGAAAAGAAACCAGGGAAGGCTTCAAGGTGGAAGCACTGCTTCCATACCTACTATGGAACAATCCAGGTTCTTCATCGCAAAGAGCCACATCTGGAATGGCCCTCAGAGAGCATCAAGTCCTAGCCCCTTTACACAACAGGAAATGACTATCCAGAGAGGGGAGGTGACTTATTATCCAAGGCCATGCTGTGAGCTGGGGCTAGACTAGAACCCAGGTCTACTAATTCTGGTGCTCTCTGTCCCCTTGCAAGTCAAAGGGAGTGTTTAAAATAGAAGAGGGCAGCACAGTGCAGAGGAAAGACCAGGCACACCCATATTAAACTGTCTATTTCTGTGTGTTTATTTGTGATAAGAGGCCTGGAAAGATACACCAAAATGGTAACCATAGTTACCACTGGGAAGGGCCTGGAATTGGGGGGGTGGGGGTGGTGAGACGGTCCAGGGAAACTCTCACTGTATCTGTATTGTGTGAACATGTCAATATGCTACAAACTAGCTGGTGAGCTGCTTTCAGCCCAAGATGGCCAAGGGCAGCCTTGGTTGGATCTTGTGGGAGTTGTTTCGGACTCCCCGCTTAAGAGGCTCCCAGGCCAGCACAGCCTCTATGGCCATGTGTCCCTGTCCACAGGGCCACGCTTTTGTCTTGAAACACCCCGCCTTTCCCCCAGCTGACAGGGAAGAGTGTCAGATGCCAGGAACTTATCCCACCCACTAATGTGAGCCAGGGTCTGGCTCAGTCCCAAGCTGTGACTGTGCACTCACCAGAAAAGACAGGCAGTGTCCTCCCTAACACACATCTCCAAGTTACGGGGCGGTCGCCAAGGCAGGCTGACCGCTCGGAGAAGGCCCCTGGGTGTCGCATACTGATGGGAAGGAACTCTGCTGGAAACGGCCATTTCTAAGTCAGGCAAAAGCAGCCTGCACCCAGTTCTCATGAAGGAGAAGGCGTGGTGACAGAAATAAAATCTCCAGAGAGCCTGGGGGTCAAATGGCCTTTCCTCTTTAAGCTGCTCCAGGATCCTGAAGGGCCCTGGCCGGTGTCAGTCACACACATGACAGATCAGATGCTACTTCTTCAGGGGACCTGTTCCCGGGCTCCCCCAGAATGAATCTAGGCCCCCTTGGTGCTCTCGCCGTGATCCCTGCAACTTCTCCTGTGTCGTACTTAACACACATCTACTCATTTGCTTCTGTAATTAGATGTCCCACGTCTCTTCCCCCGACGGCGGGGTTGACTGTTCACTGCTGAGTCTGTGTGCCCAGCACGGTGCCCAGGGCATGATCTGTTGAACAGTGACCAGATGAAGGACTGAAGGAAGCTCTGTCTAACGCTGGAGCCCCTCGCCCACAAACAGCCATCACCACTGTACACATTCAGCAGCACCCAGCCCATCAAGTGTACTAGAGCAGGCCTGCGGGATCTCTTTCACATTCTGTGCTTCCCTGTGCAGTTCCCTAGATCATAAGATTTTAACTGAATCAAAGCTCTTCGGTATAAAAACAAGAAAAAAATGAAAAGAATAACTAATCCAATCTCAATTTTCAGATGGGAAACTGAGGCACGGGGAAGGAAAGTGCTTTTGCCTCCGGCCACACAGCCCTTGAGTACTGCAGTCAGAGATGGAACCCCCGTCTCCTGAGTCCCACCCCTGCTTGTTGACTCCCCTAGCTCCAGACTGCTGGGGAGGAGAGGGCTGGCCCCCCGGAGCTGAACCTGTGGGCCCACAGTCACACTCGCCTCCTCCATTTCTATCTTGGACTTGGCCAGGAGGAGCTTGCGGTCAAAGTCGCGCTGCTTCTGCTCCCGCTCGGCCTCCAGCTCAGTCACCTGCTTCTGCAGGTCTGCCAGCTTCTGGCGCAGCTCAGTGATCTGAGTTCAGAGGCAGAGAAAGGGAGTGTGTGAGGGCCGGGCTGAACGTCCAAGGTTCAAGGCTGCTGCGAGGGAAGCAGCATGCGGTATGCTGGGGATGCCCGGAGAGCCCAGCTGTGAAGCAGGGCTCCAGCCTTGAGCTCCCATCACCCCCACAGTACCTTCTGCTCATACTGCTGCTTCATGGACCGGAAATGCTGGTCCCATTGCTTGTTCACTTCCAGCAGCTGCAGGGAAGAGATTGGGGTGGGCAGGAGATAAGCAGAGAACGACCAAAGAGAGCCAACTCCTCCAACACCAGCTTCGCAGGCGTGTGCAGCATGCGTAGACAGCAGCTACACACACTGCCTCAATCCTGCGCTTCTCAGAAATGTTCCTCAGAGCAAATCACCTTTACCAACCGCCACATTTTACCCTTGCCAGGAAGGCAAGACTAACACCAAGACACAGAAAGAGTATATAATCTTTATTGTAGAATTATGGAACACACACCCATGTGGAGGGCAATTTGGGACTCTGTATTTAAATTTCAAATTCTCATTCTCTTTAACCAAATAATTCCACTCTGAAAAATGTAACCAAAAGAAGCACTTGTACAAGTGTGTAAAAAATATGTGTACTGTTGATCATCTCAACAATGTTTATATTGCAAAAAATCTAGAGGCTAACCTGAGCATCAGAAACAGGTTAAGGAAATGATAGAATAAACAGAAAATGGAGTGCTGCACAGCTCTTCAGAAGTTCAGGTGCCTAATACATTGCCTCCGTTCTGAGATGATACTAATTATTTGCCATAATCTTGATATAACAACAATTCGAGGAAGAAAAACAATCCAACATCATTAAATTAACAATGGAAAGGGCATCCCAAGTTCAAAAACATTAAAATATGATAAAAAGTGGGGCTTCCCTGGTGGCGCAGTGGTTGAGAATCCGCCTGCCGATGCAGGGGACGCGGGTTTGTGCCCCGGTCCGGGAAGATCCCACATGCCGCGGAGCGGCTGGGCCCGTGAGCCATGGCCGCTGAGCCTGCGCGTCCGGAGCCTGTGCTCCGCAACGGGAGAGGCCACAACAGTGAGAGGCCCACGTACCGAAAAAAAAAAAAAAAAAAAAAAAAATGATAAAAAGTACTCAGAATTAAAGAAACATAGGGTATGTTTTACATATAAATAAATACCCTCAAAGATATAGTTAATTTTAAGGAAAGAAAGAAAAAAGCAATCTGCAATGTGGTATGTATGATATTTTTACAAACATCATACATTAGTAAATACATAGACAAAATTGAGGAATATGCAATGAACTGTTATCAACTGTGGTCATCTCCAGGAGGTGACATTCTCGATCTTTTTATAATGAACATTATATAACTTCTGTAATCAAAAAAAAAAAACAAACCTTACAGCAATACAAAAAGAAAACTAAAATGAATATGCATATAAACAAAAGACCAAGAGAACCTGACTCTCAAATGTGCTGGAGGACCAGGGAGGGCAGAAAGGCCCAGGGACTGGGACAAGGACCGGGTTGTGTGGAGAGGAGGGGCTCAGAGAATAGAGAGGATGGGGCTCCCACCTCTGATCCAGAAATACCAGGGTGGGGGACGGAGGAAGACTATGCACGAGACACAAGGAAAGAGCCTCAACTTCTGGAGACTCTCAACTGATTAGAAGCAGTGCTGCAAGCAGGTATGGGATCTCTCCTTCTGTGACAGTCCCTCCCTGAACCAGCTGCGTGGTGACAGATGAACCCCAGACTCCCCATTCCTGATGCTAAAACTTGCCTCTTATCACAACCTCTCTCCACCATCCAGGGTTTACCATGGGAGCCTTCCTAAACTACCCCCGCAGCAATTTTAGGCCATACCCCAAATGCCACCTCCTCAGAGTGACTCCTGTGGGTAGGGGAACTGATCAGGAGACAAGAGCCAGGGCAAAGCAGCATCTCTCACCCATGGGCAGATGGTTCGGTAGTCACCATGGCAACGCATCACAGAGACCTGGGCCTAGCCGGAGCCAGGGGGCCAGGGAGAGTCTTTGTCCTGCTGGTCCCAGGAGTGAGGAAGGGTCTTCCCCGACCACCACCTCTCCCTCCAGCCACCTACCTCTGTGCGCTGCTGCTCCAGCATCCTCACCTTCTTCTCAGCAGCACCCAAGGCTTCCACCTCTGGGACTTTACCTGCTGTCACACCAGCCTGAGGAGAAACACAGAGGGGCCTTCAGAGCCTCAAGTAACAATTCTCTCCCCTACTCAGTGCCCCTCTAAGGCTGCTCACCCATGAGACCCAGCCCTCCGTCTCTTGCCTCTCTACCCTCCCACCCGCCAGGACACTGCTACTCGTCCCAGCTATGCCCGAGTCCCTTCGGGAAGTCCATGGAGATCATTATTCCCCCTCCCTGACCCTCAGTGGCTCCCAGACCCTTCCCTCTCCCTAAAGCAGTGTCACTCCAACAGGAATGAGCACAGATCTTGGTTTCTAAGTACCATTCTCTAACAAAAAGTAACAGGACTCCTTGGAGAAGTGGTTAATTTCAGGCCTGGGGCAGGGAAAATATAAGGTGATTATGGAGCGACTTGTGGTGCCAGAAAGTAAGGAAGTGCTCAATCATAATAAGAATAAGAAGAAGAAGAAGGGCATGTCAAATGGGCATAGGAGACAACTTGAAAGAGCTTCCTATGACCAAAGCTGGAACAATCTGAACAAGAAAACAAATTGCGATAGTGCTGGATTATAAGCCAAAGAATAAAATAAATATCCTTGCGTCCCTATTAATAGAAAAAAATAAATGAATAAATGAATAAATAGATGGGGGAGAAGAAAAATTCCAATTAGTAAATAGAGAAGGAATGAGGGAAGCACAAAATCACCATTAGAAGACTATAGTAACAATCACTGCAGGTGAGATCCACCAGTGGATACTAAAATTAGTATTGCAGTCTCAAAGTGTCTCCTCAAAAGTAAATATTTATTAACTACAAAGGGAAAATTAGTCCCTTTATTATGGAGAAAGCTGACAGACACCCCTTTAGCCAAATGATCAAGATTGAATGTAAATAGACACATCGATATCATGTACCCTTGACATGATGCAAGATGTCACTCCAGTGATCTTCTTGTCCAAATCCATAACATCAGTCTAATCATAAGAAAACATAAGAGAAACCCAAGTTGAGGGACATTCTACAAAATAACTGGCCAGTATAACTCAAAAGCCTCAAGCTCATGAAAGACAAGAACCACTGGGCGCTGTCACAGACAGAGGAAACTAAGGAGACAGGACAACTATTGATAAATGCAATGTGGGATCCTGGATTCGATCCTGGTACAGAAAAAGGACACGAGTGAAAAACTGGTGAAATCTGGACAAAGACTGTAGTTTAGCTAATAGTATTGTGCCAACGTACATTTCCTGGTTTTGATCACTGAACCACGGTTAGGTGAGCTGTCAAGGCGATGGGGAGATTGGCACTCTCTGGACTATTTTGCTACTCTTCTGTAAGTCTAAAATTATCTCAAAATAAAAAGTTTTTAAAAAAATTTTTTTATACATAGGAAGTGTTGGGAATTCCCTGGCGGTCCAGTGGTTAGGACTCTGCGCTTCCACTGCAGGGGATGCGGGTTCGATCTCTGGTCAGGTAACTAGGATCCCACGTGCCGCAGGATGCTAGCAATTCAGAAGTTGAACACCGGCTCTATCTCCAAGGCCCTGCTTGGTATAGGCCAAGACCCACACCCTTTCTGGGCCTCGGTACAAAGAGATCAAACAGGATGGGCCCCAACCTCTGACATCCTGCGGGTCTGACAGCATTTGTCCTGGAGTTGTTGCCCACATTCTCTTTGTTCCTTGCCTTCCCATTCCCTGTGGCTGGTGGGGTGGGGGCCGGGGTGCGGGGGACACGGTGCTGAGTGAACTTGTGAGGCTCAAGCGCCCCTACAGGCTAAGGTCTGTAAGTACACCACAGAGCCCGGGAGTAAGGGGAGAAGGTTGGGGGAGCCTTCCAGGGACGGTCTCACCTCCTTTAGGAAAAGTGAGAGATGGGCCTGCCCTTACTGGGGAAGGAGGAAGGGGGGTGCCGTGCTCCTGGGTGCACCCTTAACCTCCACAGAGAAAAGAGGCACCAAATCTGCCATTAAGAGCGACAGCCAATGTTCACTGTTTACCATGTGCCAAGTGCTAAACCTACTGTACAGGCGTCACATCACTGAATCCGCCAATGACCCTCTGAGGTAGGTGTCATTATCTCCATTTCACAGAGGAGGAAACTGAGGTCAGAGAGGTTATGCAACTTGTCCAAGGTGGCAGCACTGACCAGAGGTAGAGTCAGCATTCAACCCACATGCAACTCCAGGGCACAGGCTTCACCACTGCCCAGAACGCACACCTCCTATGGGACCTTCCTCCCCGGCAGGGCGATAAGGGCATCTGGCCTTTCGAGAAGTCAATGATGTTAAGGGCTTTGGAAAAGTCAAGAGGCCTGCCCACACACTTCCGAGAACCCAGGGGAGATCGGGAGAGTCCACAAGTCACTTCCTCAAGAGGGCAGACAATGCAGGCTCTGACTTGAGGGGTAAATGGAAGAAGAGAGGGGCTTCATGGGCTGGGATTCAGAAGGCCATTCATCGGCATGTTGCCCTCTCACACCCCACGTCTGCCTAATAGCAGGTGGATGCAGGAATCTAGATGATGTGATGTCACAGGACCTCTCCAAACCTCCTGCCAGAGCGGTCTCACGGAGTAAGAGTCCCATCCCTGCCTCCCTGACATGTAGAGAGGACGTCCAAATCACATAATGAGTTTGCAAATCCCAGGTAAACTCTACATTGCCACATAGTAATAAGGAATTAAGTTATTAGGATAATTATTACTATTACACAAGTGTGGGGTTTGTTAAAGACATTTGAGTCCTGCTGTACAGCCATTAAACCCCATTAAAGAGGAAAAACATGTCAGTAAAAAGTTGGGACTCAGCTCTGCAGCACAGCACAGACCAGGCAAGGGGCCATCCAGCTCCTAGCTGGGAACTGGATGTGAGCCAGAGCTGGGAGCTGTGGTGGGAAGGGGGCAGGTGGGCCAGCCCAGGGCATTAGCAGGCCTTCCTAAGTCAGCCCACACCCTGTTCTCTGCATGTCAGAGGCTCCCAGGCAGTAGCTTAACAGAGTCCCCTCAGGGGCTTTCTCAACCTAACATCCTAATACCACCAGGGGTATCTGAGACATTAAACTGATTTTTGGGAGCCACCCTGTAAGAGAGACCTTGACAAACTGGAATGTGTTTAGGGGATATGCCCAGACTGCACAAATGACACGACACCACCTTTATGAGAAATGACCAAAGGAACTGCAGCTATTCAGCCTGGAGAAGAGAAGGCATGTGGGGGCCAGGGAGCCAGAGTCACAGCCAGTCGGCTGAGCCTGCGTCCCAGGGGATGGGATGCTCCATGTGGCTGGCAGCAGAATAAGGGCTGAGGAGTGGAAGCTACAGGGAGGTGGACACTCAGGACAAGCCAAGGAAACGCCGTCTAATAACTAGACCCTTCCAGCAGTGAGGCTGGCTCACTGCCTCTGGAGGCTGGGCACCAGCCACTGCAGTGCTGGGGAAGGAGTTTCTGACCACATACCTGCTGCTGTGCGGCTGCCCCCTTCTTGCCCGTGCCTTCCGTCTTTGGTGAGCCTGGCCATCTGGAGGCACCATCTTTGCCGCTGCTCATCAACAACCTCCTGAGCTCCAGGTTTTCCTCCCTGGTTGGAGGCAAAGAGAGAGGTCATATTGCTGGCCCTGGGTCGAGGATCCTGGGGACCTCAGACCTGCTACTCATCTGAGTTGCAGCTGAGACGTGGGGAGTAAGGCGAGTCCCTGAGACCTGCCCTCAGGTGCAACCACAAAGGGCATCCTTACGCCACTTTGCTCGGCTTCCCTAGAAGCCTCTGATGCTCACCAACAGGGTTTCCCCAACTGTGAGACGTCTGTATACATGAGATCTTCAGGATATATCCACACTGCATTAAAGCACCCTGGATCACACTCTCTGAGAAAATTCCACCCTTTCCAATTATCCTCAGACGTCCTGTGCAGAGCATGGGGAAAGTCTCAGTTTGGTGCTGATAGGTCCTGAGTGCCTCTCTAGGGCTTGCTAGTCTCCCGTGTTAACAGAGAAAAGAGCAGCCTTCAGCCTCAGAGCCTTGAGCAGGCAATTCGCCAAAATTAATTAACATCCTTCCATTTTTGTTGTGTTTATTATTGGAGGTATCTTCTATTTATTCCAGGTCATGCTGTTTTCCAGTTACTCTAGTGTAAGTTTTCATTATAATAATCTTAAGCAAAAACATGATGCAAATTAAATTCTTAAGTAAATAATAAGGTAGGTGATACAGGACATAAGAAAAATGGTGATGTGGACTCAGGTATGACTGAAATATGGAAACTATTTCTTTGTATTCTATTTTTCAGCTGGTTTCCATGTGATAATAGGAAAACAGAGAAGTAAAACGGCTTTCCCAAGGTCACACAGTGGGGACTTGCATCCTCACCTTCTAATCATGGGCCTTTCCTCCAGCCTGGGTTTTTGGATCCATGGATGGAGTCATTATGGCTATAAAACTCCAAATGCTTGGCCATCCAGAAGTCAATAAATATATGCTGATTCAAAACGGCACAGTGGATCAGTAGTCACACCTGACTCCCTCTGGGCCTCACAGGCCTCTCCCTGGACCTCAGTTTCCCTCTGCAGGGTGAGGGGTTTGGCCCACATGATCTCAAAGGGCCCTTCGAGCTCTGACAGTCAAGATCAGTGCCTCTCAGGTGTGATCCTGGGTCTACCTACATCATAATCACAGAGGCCCACTGGAAAATGCAGATGCCTAGGTCTCACCCCAGACCCACTGAATCAGAATCTCAGCACAGGAGAGATGTGTGGGAGTGTAAACTTGCAATGCCTTCCCTGACCCTCAGTGATTCTGCTGCACATTTAAGTCTGAGACCCAGTAGCAGCCCAGGTGAGCAATCCCTGACTGTTCTCAGGAAACAGAGCATGTCAGGATGGTGACCAGCAGGGGGCAGCAAAGCCCAGAGCCCTCTCTCCAACAGCCAGCTAGCTGCTGTTAACAGGCGGAGGGGGTAAGTTCCCAAGGAAGGAGTGCACTTTGTACAGACCTTCTTCTGAAGCTCTCAAGGCACTTTATACACAAACACTCCCCAAGGTATTAAAAGGACCAGAGAGGAAACACCCAAGGAGAAGGACCAAGAGACCTGACATCCAAAGCAGGGCTCTGGCACAGGCCTCAGAGCGCTCAGCCCGGAAATCAGTGCCATGCGTCACCGTCTTCCTCTAGCCCATCCGACTCCTCACCCCTCCTCTGAGGAGCCTGGACTTACCGGAGCCTCTCAGCAGCCTGATCCCGCTGTTCCAGGCCCTTGTCCAGCTTGGCCTTCAGGGCCTCATTCTCCTTCCGAAGCTGCTCACACAGGGTCTGCAGGGCAGAGAGGGAGATGGGGGCAAGGTAAGGGAAGGGGTGCACCCCAAATGCAGGTTGATGCTGGGGGGCGGGGGGGTCGCTATAGCCACGCCAGGTCCCGACACGGTATCCCCTTCGCAATGGCCTCACCCGAGCCCTCTTGGGACAGCAGGAGCCAAGCCACAAGGCCTACCCAGGCTCCTCTCTGCATCCTCTCCCTCAGGAGCCAGCCATGAGGACGCCAGACCAAGAATCAGCCACAGCGCCTTCTGTTCCTCCAAGGCAGAGAGCACCATCCCTCTTCCTCCTTCACTGCTGTTCCCACAGCCTAGAATGCTGTTCCCCACCAGGCTTCCCCTGGCTGACTTCTACTCCTGCTTCAAGTCTTAGCCTAAACGTCACCTCCTCCGAGAAGTCCTCCCTGACTCCCACACCTCAGGTGAGTTAGGTCACCTCCATTATCCTCACTCACAGTCCCCTGCTCTCACCCTTCCTGGTACCTGTGACAATTAGAGCTAAAGAACCATCAGTGTCCTTACTTTCTTAATGTCCCCCCCACCCCACTAGTCCATGAATTCCCAGACACCTGGGATCCTCTCGCCGCCCTCTTGTCCACTGCGGGATCCTCAGCCCAGGGCCCAGCTCAGCTCGACACTTTGTTGAAGGAATGCAGGACTGATTGGTTGAATGGACCTGAGTCATAGTAGGCCTAGAGCTTAGGCGATCTGGAGAGTACTCAAGGCAGCCGGGGTACACGGTTGTCAGCCGGCAAGTCAGAAGACAGGGCATCGGGTCAAGACCTCACCAATTCCCAGTGTGGCTCAGGATTCCCTCACTTCTGAGGCACAGTTAGTTCCCCCACCTACAAAGTGGGACAACTGCTCCTCCCCTGCCTCCTTTATAGGGCTGCTATGAGGACAAATGAGACCGGGAGAGTGCAAGTGCCTCGTGAGCTGCCAGGCACTTGATAACCTTTGAGGACATGTGTTTGAAGTGCTGCAAGGTGGAGTGGGCATGGAAGATGGGCATCCAGACTCAGGGTCTCACAGATGGAGGGAAGGGAGGTTCTGACTAGTAAGGGTGATGCACCAGGTCAGTACTAAGTGACTCAATCTCTCAACAAATACCTAGTGAGCACCTAACCCATGACCCATAAATGGCCAGGTGTTCTTCCACTCACCACCTCGGTGGAGCCTCACAGCTTCCCCAAAGCTACGTAATTCATCTCTATTTTAAATGTAGGCTAGGGAATTCCCTAGCAGTCCAGTGGTTAGGACTCGATGCTTCCACTGCCAAGGCCCCGGGTTCAATCCTCCGTCAGGGAACTAAGATCCCGCAAGTTGCCCGGTGTGGCCAAAAAAAAAAAATGTAGGCTAGTGCAGGTGAAATAATGTGCATGAGGTTGTACAGCTCTTGGGAATCACCAAGGGGATTAAACTCCATCTGGCAGATCCTAATGGTACCTCTTTCGCCTGTGATGAAAGAGCAGAGAAGGGAGGTGGCAGGCTGTGAGCTGGGCTGAGGGCAGAGACAGTGAGCGATATTCACCAGACCTTCTACCTGCTCCCTTCCATGTCCATTTCCCAGACTTGCTGTGACCATGTGACCAGTTCTGACCAATGAAAGGTGAGTGGTAGTGACAAGTGTCACTTCTGGGTTGGCTCATGCACAATTCTCTGGTCTCTTTTTCCCTATGGCTGCCAAAGGGCACAAGACAGCTGGGGCCTCAATGTGACTGTGGAGCAGAAACAAGCCCCTGCCACACAGAATGAGGGAAAACTTTCATGTTATCCAGGGAGATTTCAGAGTTGTTTGTTTCCACAGCAAAAACGAGCCCTTTCTGACTAACCCAGGAAAGACTTGAGAAGGCTGGATGGAGAACACAGCCTGGAACTGGTGAGTGGTCAGACATGGAGGAATAGAAAACCATTATGACTGGCTGCAATACCCAGCAGAGGCCTCATGCCATACCTGGCCTTGGAAATGCTGAGTGAACCGAGAAGCAAATCAGTGAATGAATGAGGAGGAACCAGATTAATCTACCTCCACCCACAGGCTGGGCAAATACCCAGGATGCAACAGCCCTGAGTGGGGCCTCCAGGGAACAGAACGTCCTGCTGTGGTCTCTAAGGGAAGGCCAGGACAAGGCCTCATGTGCTGTCCTTCTAGGCAAGAGGCAAACGCCCCGGGCACAAAGCAGACGGAGAGAGGTTGTCACAAAAGTCATCACCTTCCATCAAAGGGGTTAAGAGAGCTCATGTGTGAGTTCATTAGTTCATTCATTCATTTGTTCATTCACCAAATGTACATTTAGCACCTATGATGTGCCAGACACTGGGATGCAGTGGTGCATATGACCGACAAGGTACCTGCCCCTCTTATGAGGCCTACATTCTAGCAGGGAACACAAGGGAAAAAAACCAAACACAAAGTAAAGAAACGAATTAATAAAATTATTACAAACTATGATAAGAGCTAAGAAGGAAACAAACAAGAGCCTGATAAAAAATAACAGTGGGGGCACTTCCCTGGTGGCTCAATGGTTAAGACTCCGCGTTTCCACTGCAGTGGGCACGGGTTTAATCCCTGGTCAGAGAACTAAGATCCCGCACACCGTGCAGCACAGCCCAACAACAACAAAAAGATCTGAAAAAGAATATTTGTGTATGTGTGTATACATATTTATATATAAAACTGAATCACTGTGCTGTATACCTAAAACTAACGCAACATTGTAAATCAACTATACGTCAATAAAAAAAAATTTTTTTTAATAACAAGGGTTGGCAGGACCCCATTTATGAGGCCCAGTATCAATCCTTATTTCAAAGCTGAAAAGTTGGGACTCCCCTGGTGGCGCAGTGGGTAAGAATCCTCCTGCCAATGCAGGGGACACGGGTTTGAGCCCTGGTCCGGGAAGATCCCACGTGCCACAGAGCAACTAAGCCCGTGCACCACAGCTACTGAGCCTGCGCTCTAGAGCCCACGAGCCACAACTACCGAAGCCCACACGCACACGCCTACAGCCTGTGCTCCGCAACAAGAGAAACCACCGCAACGAAGAGTAACCCCTGCTCTCTGCAACCAGGGAAAAGCCCGCACGCAGCAACGAAGACCCAACGCAGCCAAAACTTAATTAATTAATTTAAAACAACAACAAAGCTGAAAAGTTGACACTCAAAGTGATCCCACCACAAACAACGCACCAGGTTTGCCTCCCCAGTGGCTCAGCCTTGACACTTGACATCTCTGGGCCTTGCTGACACCTGAAGGTGGTCTCCCTCGGCCTGGCCCTCCAGGCTCCAATCGCTCCTCCAGCCTCCCAGTGTGGCCCCTCACCCAAGGTGGGGGTGGGAATCCTCTGCTCCCCCTGTCTCTCCTCACACCTGTCTCCAGCCTCGACGCCCCTCCTGCTTTTGTCAACCCAGGCCCTTCCCAAAGCTGCACACAGTGGACACCCCAGCACCTCATCCGTCAACTGGGCACTTGAATGTCTGCTGACACGAGTGAGACAACAGGGCGGTGACTGGCCCAGAGGAGGGTCTAGGAGGGAGGAAGGCTTGGAGTTACAGCTCTGTCACTAAGGTGACAGATACTCAGGTCCTGAGCAGGTCTTCTCGGAGCCTCAGTTTCACTATCTGTGAATCCTTCCCTACCCGCAAGCCCTCAAGGCTCAGATCCAGTGGCCAGTGTGGATGAGCCATCACCATAAAATCTTAACAGTGACCACTTTTTGAGCACTTACTATGTTCTAGACCGTACAAGGGGCTTCATTTAATACTCAGAGCAATTCCACGAGGGAGGCATTTCCAGTCCCATGTTACTGATGGGGACAGTGAGGGACCGAGAGGATAAGTCACTTGCCCAAGGTCAGAGAGCAATAAAGAGTCTACTGGAACCAAGGACCATATGGTTCCAAGGCCTGGCCTGGCCTGGGAAGGAAATCTGACTTCATTCCCACAGCACAGGAAGGGTTATAAAAGGAAGCCTCCTCCATTGGGGAGGCAGGTTGGGATGGGAGTTAAGAGCGTGGACTTTGGAATACGACAGACCGAGGTTCAAATCCCAGCTGCACCATCTACTAACTGGGGGGCCTTAGGCAAAAAAAAAAAAAAAAATCACCTCTCAAGGGCTGTGGCCCCACCTGTGAAGTGCGGATAATGACGGTCCTGGCTCAGGGGGCGGGGGCAGTAACATACAAGGGGCCGGCCTCTGTCCCCTCCCTTTCCCCACCTGTATGTGAAGAACTAAGGCAAGGCTGCTGCCAACCTACCACATCCACAGCCTCGAGGGTAAAACCCCAACCATGAAATCTGAACCACCCACACCATTATTTCCCGGTTTCCTGCCTCTTCCTCATCCCTTCTCACAACTTCCTTACCCTGCTCGCTGCCTCGAACAAGAAGCCCAAGTCGGGTCCCCATCCTCACCCTCGGATGTCCCCGAGGTACCCTGGACTCCCCAGAAGAGCTGGAGGAAGCAGAGGGGGAACCACATGGCAGACCCCAGGCCACCCTCCCTGGGCCCAGCCTCACCTGCAGGATGGAGGTGCGCTGCTCATTCTTGTGCACCTTGGAAGCCAGCCGGTTGAACTCGAGGGCCATGCGGCCCAGGTGCGTGAAGAGCTGGCTGTGGTCAGGCTCCTTGGCGCACACGCTCAGGGTGGTCTCCAGGCGCTGCAGGTGCAGCATCAGGTTGCTGTCCTCGTGGGGCAGGGGGCCCAGCTCCTGGCAGGGGGAGGGGATGCGGACCGCTCTTCACCACGGTCTCGAGTAGGTGCCGCAAGCCTTTCTCCCTCTGCTTCCCCATTCCTCATGACTCGGTTCCCCCCTCTGATCCCAGCTGAGCCCAGGGACATTCTCCAGTTATGCAGGTTCCCTGTCTGGGGCTGGACCCAGACCCTCACAGGGCAGGACCCGGGACTCCCTGGCCGTTGGCTGGCTTACCAGTGCTGGCGCCACCTTCCTCCCACACGCTGGGCCTTGCTGAGTGCCTGTGGGTAAATCACTAGTCCACAGGGCCTCAGAATCCTCATCTACTACATGTATACATCCCTTTTCTTCCCTTCTACCCCACAGGGTTCTTATGCAGGTGAAATGACACATGAAAGCAGCAAGCCCAGGAAAGGGGTATCACTCAATACACAGCACTGCTTCTTCAGCTCAGGAAGGCTTGACCAGCAGACATCAAAACTGTCCATTGTGTCTATACACGTGTCTTCTTGGGAGTGGTCCAAGCATTCATCAACTTTTCAGAGGACCCAATACTCAAAACACGTTAGCAATCATAGATAAGTCAAAGAATCCCAATCTAGCAGAGAACTGAGAGAGGAAGCAAACCGTGGGCAATATAGTCCAATCTCAGAATCTATCACTCCCTCTCTCTTTCTCTCTCTTTCCTCTGTCTATAACACTCTTAGCAAAGACGATGCCTTAGCTATGCCAACACCACGTCCAAGGATCCACAGGGGTAGCTGACAGGTGACTGCATCAAGCCCCTGCCAGGCATCCGAGTCCCCCTCTTCCCCTGCCTGAGACCCCACCCATCAGGCCCCACGCCTCTTCAGGCTTCATTCCTGTGGTGTCCCCTCTGTTCATCCTTCCCAGCGCCCCCGTGTTTCAGCTGCTCTAGCAGGCCTCCCCTACCACTTATGGCAGTCACAGGCCGCCAGAGCTACAGGGAGCCTCAGGGTCCCGGTTTGGAAACGAAGCTTCGGGGAGAAGGAGGTTGCTCAAAGTTGCCCAGTGAGTCAGTGGCAGAGCCACGACTGGAACCTGGGCTTCCTGACTCTCCATCTATGGCCACTTCCCTCATCTGAACTCTGCAGCAGTGGAAATGTCCTGACAGCCACAGCGTGATGTCCAGTGAATGCCTCCATAATACTCTTAGCGCCTTATTCTATCAGATGCTGCTGCTTCTTCAATTCTGCCTTCATTCCCCCACTGCCTCTTTCCACACAGGATTTGAGGTGGTGAATGGTGCTCTACTGAAGGCTGGTGAATTGTTTCATCGCCCTGACTTCTCCGACTGGCCTACAAGCTCCCAGAAAGCAGGGAGGCTGTCTTGTCTTTGCTCAGCACAGACTAGGCACATGGTGGGGCCAAGGAGGAACCTATTAACGAGATGAAGTCCGAGGTCACAGAGTGAAATGCTTTCTGAGCAGGGGGTCTTGCCTCCTCGGCCAACTTCTCAGAGCCCTTGGGGATAGAACAGGACAAGGGGACAGAAGTTCCCAGGGGACAAAACTCAGAACATCTCTGATACTCAAAGCAGCCCCTCATCACTGAAGGCATGCCTGTGTAAGCTGCATGACAACTTGATGGGGACCTTGCACTGGGGACTGACAGACACAAGATGCAATCAGTGAACTAACGAGCAACATTTTTTTTTTTGCCTTGTTAATTCAATATTTTTAATTTAATTATATTTTAACTAATTTTTTGGCTTTTAACTTAAAATTTTAACATTTTAATCAACTATTTGTAGCTTAAAAAGTCAAATCGTTTTACAAGGTTTGTAATGGAAACTGGCAGTTTCCTGCCTCACTTCCCTCCACGTCCCAGTGACCACTTCCCAAAGCCATTCACTTAACATGTAAAGAGTAACATTTGTGCCCCAAATCCTTGGTAGAATGAGGCAGTGGAGACCAAGGTATCAGTGAAGGGTTATACCACTTATTGCCTGTGTAACAATCAAAAAATCTCAAAGTGAGGAAGGAGGAAGGAGGAGGAGAGGGCAGGACTTGAAGACTTTTGAAGAACGTTCCACACCTTTCTCAGTGGTTCTCCAATAATTCTGTCATTTTAAGAGAGAACAGGACAACATAGTTGGAATAAAGGCAGCAAGTAGGGTAAAGTAGAGAATGAGGATGCCAGGTGGACACCCCAGAACTGGAGGGGAGTGTGTGTGTGCGCGCGCGCACGCGTGCATGCGTGCGTGCGTGTGTAAGTGCAAGGTTTAACCTCCTACCTGCGTGCCCCAAAGGGGAGCCTGGGAGCAGCCAAGAGCCTGCACAGAAGGGCCACACCTGCCTCAAGCTGCTCTGGGTTTCTCCGACCCTTTCTACTCTACCCAGGCTACGAGCCCACAGGCCCAAAGGCTGAATCAGAGCCTGCGGAGGTGCCTGGCGCTTGGCGGAGGCGAGCGGAGCTGGCGACGTGCCCGGGCTTTCACAATGGTCGGGTGCTTGTGTGGCTCACAGGGAAGTCACCAGCCACGGATTTGCATATGTGAGCGAGAAGCACCCCCTGGTGCTGGCCCCTCAAGCGTATCCCTAGTGACTCCGGGGTGCCCAGGGGATATAAGCGGGTCCTGTGCCTCTCACGCGGGGCCAGGTGACTGAAACAGAGAGGAGACGGGGGACATGCCCAGGGACCTGCCGTCCACTCACCATGGTATTTCTGGTGTGGCCGCCGCTCTCTGGTGAAGAATGCCCCTCGGCAGGGACCACTTCAAATTCAGAGGAGGTGCTCTGTGAAGAAAAAGGGGGTCAGGGGCTGCCTGAGAGAAAAACACCTCGCCCCTCCTCTGGGGCCTCATGGCTGAGAGTACAGTGGGGTCAGAGAATGGAAGGAGGAAACGCCTTCTCACGTCCAAGTCCTCTGGGCAGGAGGGGAGCCGGACCGGGATGAGCTCACAGACCACGAAGCAGGAATGAATCCCAGCAAGTCAGCCCACAACCCACTGTGTGACTCAAGGTCACATCCCCCTGTGGCCAGTTTCCTCATCTGTAAAACAGGGATACTGGACTAGCTGACTTTAAACCGCTAGCACTTTAGGATCATATCTTTCTTAATGGCTTTGCACTTTTAAAATGTTTTCATGAACTCCATTTTTTCTCAAAGCAACCCACGGAGTGGTCAGAAGGTTATATCCCCATTGGGCAGATAAGGAAACTGAAGGCTTATCATTAATAAATGCAAAAGTAGGACTGCATTCCAAGGACTGCAAATGCAACATTCCTGCTATGGCAGCAGAGCTGTCTCCTGGGCCTAGGTGTCTCTGACTGGTTACCTGGAGAACACAGACAACAGTTAGTGTAGCCACAGCCATGGTGGTCCTGTGCCAGCCTTGCCAACCCAGCCCCAGAGATCCCAGGGGAGTGGACTGATCTGGGATAAGTCCCAACAAGACATCCACAAATTTGGAGAGACTTTTTCAGGACACACCCAAATCCAAGGAGGCCAAGGACTCCAGTCTCCCCCACATCTCCCAGCCACTGCAAGTAGAAGGTACTGGTTGTGCCACCAGAGGATGGGCCGATGGTCCCTCTGGACCAAGAGGGACCAGCAACGGGCTCTGGGATTGCTGTTAAACCTGGTCGAACAAAGGCTAATTCAGCCTTCCTTCATCCCAGGAAAGGGCAGGGATGGGAGGACCTCTGTGCTCAGCTTCTGCTGAGCCCCATGGCCACCAAGGGCCCAGCTTTGGATCTCAGCACCACCCTAGAAAGTTCCCCTTTCACCTTTACATTTCCTCAGCTGTCTGCGTGACCTCACAAAGTGTTCTTCTCTCTCTGGATCTGATCTGATCTGTGGGATGGAGACTCTAACTGATACGACTGAGACTTCCCTGGTAGTCCAGTGGTTGAGAATCCGCCTTCCACTGCAGCGGACACGGGTTCAATCCCTGGTGGGGGAACTAAGATCCCACATGACGCAGGGTAACTAAGCCCCCGTGCACGCGTGCATGCCACCTACAGAGCCCACACATCACAGCTAGAGAGAAGCCCACGCACCCCAACGAAAGGGCCCGTGCGCTGCAACTAAGACCGGATGCAGCCAAAAATAAACAAATAAATAAATATTTTTAAAAATTTAAAAATAAAAATAAATGATACGACCACCTGGGTCCCTTCCAGTCCTAGGATACCAAGCAAAACTTCTCAAGGCAAATCTGCAGAAGACAAGTTTCTGAGCCCCTGTTGAGAAGGTGAGTTCCCTGTCACATCCGCCTACTTTCTGAGCACCGTGCAGTCAATACATGCTTAACATTATGCAACCTAGCAAATGGGAGGAACTCCTTGTACATATCAGGGTCTTCCTGGTAAGATTTAACTCTGACCTTCATTTGAAAATGGGTAAACCGAGGCCCCAGAGAGATTGAGATCAACTTGCCAACATCACCCAGCAAGTCAGAACCCAGGTTTCCTGACCCCAAACCTCTCTCTTGCTGTTCTGCCAATGGGACCTTGAAATCCAGGCAACTTTCAGCCATGACTCCAAATGCAACTTACACTTGCTGGATGTTTGGGGACTGGCTCTGGCTTGTCGCTGGGGTGTGCAGGGTCAGCGGGGGTTGCTGGGACATCTGCATCCTTTCCTGGAGAATTGAGAAAACATGGGTGAGCAGCAGGGAAAGGGGAAAAGCCCAGATGCTGCCCCCTTAAGGACAGCCTTGGCCAGGAAGGTGGTTCCCAGCAGGGCCCGGTAGCCTGGGAGAACGACTGGCTCTGGAATGACGGGGTAGAAACTAGGCAGAGAGACCATCTTCCCTGGATTTGCTGGGAAAATCCCAAGGTGGCCACTGCTCCTTGCTACCCTGGACCTGCCTCAATGGTGACAAGGATGACAATTTACAATTAACAAAGTGTTTTTATATTTATTAGCTCAGCCAATTCTCAAGACAGCTCTGTGTCCCCATTTTAAAGGTAAGAAAACTGAGGCATGGAAAGGTCACCAACTGGCCCACGGTCACACAGTTGGCAACTGCAGAACCAGGACTCAAACTTAGCTCTCCTTCCCCGAATTCCTGGGGTTCTGGCCACAGGGGGCCCCTTGAGGGGAGTCGCACGGCTCCCTCTGGGGATGGGCCCGGCACCCATCCAGGACTCAGAAAACACTACTGAATGGACAAGTGGAAGCTGGAAACATCCATTGCCTGCAGCACCAGTGGACTCTGCGAGCATCACTTTCCTCCATGTGTCCATTCAGCAAATATAGCCAGCAGCCAAATGGAAGGCTGGCACACTGGCCTGGGCTGAGACCGTAAGGTGGGGCTGCAGCAGGAGGCATCTGAGCCCCATGTCGGGGGCCACCTTTTTCCTCCCTAGTCCCAGACCTTGTCCTGGACTTGGAGACATGCCAGAGGAATGCACGGTGATCACACACAGGACGCTAACCCTAAGTCACAGTCAATGCTTTCCTTTAATAGGTAGCATATGGACCTGACATCTGAAAGACACTGCAGCAGGCTGATAGGCAAGTCTAGTTCTTCCACAGGCCTCAGCTTCCTCACCTGTAAAATGGAAGGACGGGGGCCAAACCAGAGAGCTTCTGACTCAGATGCCAACTCTAGTGACCCGAAGTGGCTGCCTGGAGCACGATGCCTGGCACATAGTAGCTGCTCGTTAAATATGTGCTGAAAAAGTTACGCTGATAAACATCCTGAGTCCACATCCTGGGTGCAGTGGATTGTTGTGATCCATTTCTAATGTCTGCCAGGGCCTCAGGACTGCTGAGTCACCAGCTATTTTGGGACAAGGTTATTTTGAAGTCCTTACCAAATCTGACCTTCTGGGGGATTCTATAGCCAGAACATGACTGGGAGGATGGCCTGCGGCCTAAGGATAAATGACGGAGAGGTGGATTTCTGATTAAGAAGGGAGTCCACGGTTAAGGGATTAGAGAGTAAGGAGTACGGGCAAGGCAGAGGACCGCCTGGGCTCCTCTTGTACCTGTGAGCTCAGCCAGGTGGTCGAAGGAGGCCATAGAGGGAGACGGCGGTGGGAGCAGCTCACTGTCCTTGACCAGCTCCTCTGCCTTCTGCCGCAGCCTGGACGCTTCCATCTGGGACTCTTCCAAAAGCTCCCCTGGGGAGACAATGGGGGAAGGAGGAACAAAAGGAATTACTCAGTTCAGTGTGCTCGTTCTCCCATCCCAAGCCTCTAAGCCTGCTTCTACCTGGGTTCTGGAGCTGCAGGCCCTGGGTTTCACTCCCTGCATCACCTTGTGGGCTGAGTGGGACACACGTCATTCCAGCCCACAACCAGAAACAGGCCTGATAAGGAAGAGCCCTGCAACCAGGGGAAAAGGAGCAGAGGGGAATCCACAACAAATTCCTGGTCCCTGGCACCCTCTTCCTGCCCCACTCCCACCGCACCTGGCTGGGGACTCCACAAAGCCAGGGGCTCTTTTAGGCCCACAATCATGGTCCCGGGGGGCTACCCATAGCCTACGGCCGGCAGCCAGGGACCGCCTGAAGGGAGGAGACCCTCCATAACATCAACCACCCCTCTGGGCCTCGTTTGCCTTCTTTTGTAAGTGGAGACAGGGAAACTCCATCCCTCCTTCCCCAATCTGCCATTCCAAGGAGAGATCTGCCAAGCAAGGAGAAAGCATTTGGAAAATTGGGAGCTGTGCTCACCCCCAAAGCCTAAGCCCGGAGAAGGTGGCAGCAAGGCAAAGGAAGAGTTTTAGGAGTTTGGAGGAAAGAGAGTCCCCTCTGGATGGGGAAATCAATGAAAGCCTCTCATGGAGGAAAAGATGGCATCTGAGCTGGGTACCAGTCAGTCACGTGGAGGTAAGCAGGCTTGTTCTGGGCAGTGGCGACAGCTTGAGGAAAAGCCAGGAACAGAGAAACCAAGGGGCCTCCTCCCGCCTTGCTTCAAGCCAAGCTCAGCTCCCTTCTCTAACAGTTGGGGACCGTACCCTGGTTGCCCTGGTGATGCCAGCTCTCCCCATTTCTGGTGCTTCTGGAAGATGGGCCATTCTGTTTCCCTGTCTGCTAACTGGGCCTGCCAGCTCCCTCTCCACCACCCCAGGCCTCCTTCTCAGTCCCTCAAGGTATTCTGAGTCTTGTCATCATGGTTCTGGGGTGCTAGGGACTCAGGGCTGGGAATACTGCCACCGTGCTACAGAAGTACACAAAGACACAGCTGTGGGGCAGGAGGGAGAGGGATGACTTGGGCAGAAGCATATGCCAGCTGGCACTGCAGGCTGCAGGGAGGAGGCTTGCAGGCAGAGTGCAGGGTCTGCTTTACCTAACATCTTTATCCCTTGCATTTTTTCCTTCAGTCTGGAATTCTCCTCCACTAGGCGCTCAAAAGCTGCGGACGCCTCGCCCAGAGGTACGCCGCCCCCAGGGTCGTAGATCCGGTATGGTCCTCTCCCTTCCATGATGGTGGCTCAGCCCCTGCCGTGGTGCCCGCCTGGCTGTAAGGACAACAGCAGTATGTCAGGGGGCTGGCCAAGCCACTGAGGCGTCCTAGTCAATCAGTGCCCCAGAAGGCAGTCACCATAACCCAGAAGAGAACACAGCACTTCAGAGAACACAGCACTTCTGCCACAGTACAGCAGAGCAGAATAGTCACCTCCTTTGATCTGGAAACTTTGCCTCTATTAATGCAACCTAAGAACGGCATCAGTCTCTTTTAGCAGCCTCACTGTACCACCAGTTCATTTGGAACAGCAGTCAACTGTGAGGTGCAATGTGGAGTACAAGAAAGAGCACTGGCCTTGGAGTCAAAACACTTGAGCTCATGTCCTGTTGACAGGGTTCAGAAGAAGAGGACCCTGCATCACTGCATCCGCAGCACCCAGCACGGTGTTAGCTATGACAGGAACGCCAAAAAAACACTTATCAAATGAATAAATAGTCTAGCTATTAACTCACTGTGGGATTGCGGGCAGTCCCTTCCCCTCTCGGAGGAGGGAAAATGAAAGTCTTACACTAAATCAGTGATCTTTAAAATGAAATGCTTGTGCCCAAAGGGATAAGCAAGTCAATCCAATCCGAAGTTCCATTTATATGTGCACTACCTTTTTTAAAAGAAAGAACAAGAAGAAAATCCCCTAATATTTACTATATGAATTGACACTGTCAACCTCCTCCTTCCAGTTCTAATGAACAGATGGATTTTCCATCAAAGCACCATCTACTTGTGCAGCGAGTGCTCTGCATTACTCTGTTCAATTTCACCAGCTTTATTTCATTTGAAACCACTGTGCAAAGTGATTTCAGAATCCAAGTTCTGTGACTTAGCAGAGAAACTTCCTTCTTGCATTCATTCATTCCACAATTATTTATTGAGCATCTATTCTGTGCTGGGTGCTAATCTAGGTGCTAGGTACTTATCAGCAAACAAAATAGACAAAAATCCTTCTTGGAGCTTACATTCTAGTGATGGAGGTAGATAAGGAGATACATAGTGAGAGAGATGAACATAGTATTAGGGGTGATAAAAACATCTACGGACAAAAATTAAGGAGGAAGTTTGAGGCAGGGACTTTATAGAAGGAGGTGAGGGAACTAGCCATGCAGGTATCTGGGGGAATAATGTTTCAGGCAGAGAGAACAGTAAGTGCAAAGGCCCTGAGGCTGAAAAACTTATTCAGCCTCCAGCCCTACAAAGAGCTTACTAACCACGAAAGAGCTCTGAAGGCCTCCACCGGGGACTTCAGAGGACTTGGGGCCCCGAAACCTCCCTCCCAAGATCACCACCCCCAGGGCCAAAACGATTTCAGTCACAAGTCCTCAAAGGCCCTTTGAGCACCCACAAGTGCTCACTGCAAGAAAAGAGTAAAAAGGGACTAATAATAACAGCCACCATTCATTAATCTACTTGCCAGGCACTGCGTTAAGCCCTTCAGATGCATTATCTCAGTCAAACTGCACAAAAACCCTAAAATACATAGTAAATTATCCTCACTTTAAAATGGAGGCTTGGTGAGGTAACCACCAAGTAAGTGGTTAGTAACTCAGC
The DNA here is from genome assembly GCF_002837175.3 of Physeter macrocephalus. Taxonomy (NCBI): domain Eukaryota; kingdom Metazoa; phylum Chordata; class Mammalia; order Artiodactyla; family Physeteridae; genus Physeter; species Physeter macrocephalus. The sequence continues at coordinate 56,950 of NW_021145331.1, forward strand.
CTGGATTACACAGCCAGCAAGTAAGGGCCAAGATGAAAATCCAGTTCCACCTAAGAAAGCCGAGCTAGTCACCTGCTATCCTCACACAGCTGCCAAGACTCAGGCCAGATGGGCAAAATGCAAGTTCAAGCCTGTTTGTAGGGTAACATGGGGCTATCAATCGGGTACCCTCTGGGCTGTTTCCCCTGCCTTGCAGCACAAGAGATAAACAAGGATTTTGCCCAGAGGATCCACATTACCATGGGATGCCATGAGCCGTGAAGAAAAACAAAGTTCTGGTGAGAGGGACCTTTCCCCCAAAGACTAACAAAAATGAGAAACACACACTTGAGAGGCACCCACGCCCTGCTAAGCCCCACAGAGGCAAAGGACAGCTGCCCACACACCCAACACAAAAGTCACCAGTCAGCTTAGGGGGGACTTATTTTTAACTTGAAAGGTCAATGTTACACAGCAGAGCAATAAAGCTTTGAAGTAGTCACTGAATTAAAAGACAGTGTGGGTAAGGCACTTGGCACAATGACTAGCATGTAGCAAGGAGCTTGAAATGTTGGTAGACGTTGGGGGCGTCCTTCCTCTATGCTCCCCTTTCTCCTGTGTGCCTCTCCAGCACGTCCTTACGCCCAGTATGGAATATATATGACTGGGGTAAGCCTATGTGCATCTGACTGAGAACCTCCTGGGGGCAGGAGCATGCTCTCCTCACCTCTGTCGCCAGCACAGGCCTGGCACTTGGGAGGTGAGCCGTGATTAAGAGCTGAATGGAGTTCACAAATGGGGAGACCAAGAGCCGGAGGGGCCGTAGCCACCTTTGGTGATAAGTGACAGCAGGTGTCCGGGTTCCTGCTCGCCACTCCACACTCACCCTACATGGAACTCACAGCTGACGTTATGTGATGATTTGGGAATGTTTTTACTCCACATCTGGCTTGCCCAATAGATTAGAAGCTCCATGAGAGCAGGGGTGGAGATCACCTGGTCTACCAGGGTATCTTCAGAGTGGTCCAGAATAGAGCCCCAGTAAACCTCTAATCAGAACAGAGAGACAGAAAGGGCCAGAGGAACCCTTGACCCTACACCTGCCTCCTGACAGGCCATGTGCAAACATCCTGAGAGCCTAACCGTGATCCACGGACCAGAAGGACCTGGACAGCCATATACTTCTAGAATCGAGGCTGGCACAGCCAAGATCTCTCAGAGATGCCCAGATGTAAGGCCAAGCGACAGAGCAGGATTCAGGATACGGGAACTGAAACCCCACCTCCACATCCTCCAAACCACGCATGCTCTCCCTCAGCACTGGGGAGCCAACGGGGAAGCGGACTCACGGGAAGCAGTGGAGGGGCAGGCAGGGCTATTCTCCTGACTCCAGCCTGGGCAGCTTGGGGGCAGGGGGAGAAACAGGCTACAGGCAGAGGGAACACAGACCAAACAGTCTACTGTGAGAAAGTCCTCTCTGGAGATCAGAGGAGCTGCCCAAGGGAGGATCTGGACTTCTGGAGGAAAGAAACACAAAGAGAGGAATGGGGAATTTCCACGTCCTGCTGACCTCATGCCCAGATGGTCAGCAGCAGTTCCAGGAGGACCGCCGGGCACATGGGAACTCTCCTCCTGGTCTGTGTGGTTTTTAGGCCTTTCCTGGAGAGGGGACTCATTCCCAGGATGAGAGAGCTGGACAGGAATCTCCAAGGGCAACAAGGCCAAGGCTGTTACCAGGCGCCTCAGGGCTCTCAGAATGCGGGGCTGCATCACTGTCCTGCCTCCCGGGCTGACAGCACATTTCCCCTCTGTCACAGACCACAGGAGTGGGTGTGGACAGGGGAAGGAGGCGCTGACCACCCACACACCTTGCATGGGGCAGTACGGGAGCTCAGCGCCTAGGCATCCCGGGGCATGAGCTCATCTGACCCTCCCTCATGGTGTGAGGGCAGCAGTCAGGCCCCAGAGCAGGAAGACCAAGGTCACACAAAACGTCAGGATGGAGCTGGAAGGTGCCTGCTCTCTCTCCAGTCTGCCACTGCCCCCACCCTCCATTTCTGCTCCTGTGCCGCAATCCCACTGCAAAGCAGAGACCCCATCCACGTTCTTGCCACGTCTGGCCTGGACTCCATACCCACCTGAGCCTGGTTCCTTTAAATTTAAAGCTACAGTTCAGGTGACCCGCCAGCAGTGGACACCAACCTGCCTTCCAAAAACAGAAACCGTAGGTGGGGAAGAGGCAGCCAGCTCAGACCTTCTTCCAAGACAAGATCTTGGCTCAGGGCAGGGGGTGGGATCCCACAGCCCACCCTGAGAGGCCTGGGGGGTGCCCGCTGGAACCAGAAAGTCCCTATTTAGGGGCAAAAAAGGGCCCAGAGAGATGGCAGGCTAGGCAGCGACCACAGAGTGAAACGACAGAGGTGATCCTGTTGAAACTGAAGGAGCCACCAGCCCAAAAACGGAGGAGGAGCCGGCATGACAGGATGACAGGTGAGCAGCTAAGGGGATGGGGGGGTGGGAACGTGGGCCCAAATCACAACCTCCACCCAAGAGGATAATGACGGTTGAAAAAGGCTAGATTCAGAATTAAATTTACATTCCAGCTTCTGCACTGAAATGCTTCAGCCCATCAGAAGCTGCCTGTGATCAGCCATGTGCTGGTGCCAGAAGTAGAGGCTCCTAGGTATGAATGAACGATATGAATTTGCATAGCCAGTAACATTTGCAAAATACCTAGAGTTTCCCAAGCATTGTTTTTCTGTCACAACAGCCTTGGAAAGAAGGCATGGCTGATGTCTGTTCGACAGATGAGGAAACTGAGGACCACTTGGGAACTTCGTCTGATCTAATGCCACTGGGCACTGGCTGCATCCTGAGGTCAGCTAGATGCTGCAGCTCTGGGGGAAGTGAAGTTCTCCCTGGACCAGAGGTAAACTCCTGAGTAGATCTCTGGTACTGGGAGGTGGGAGGTCACAGTGGCCAGCAGCCTCCTCCCCAGGCAAAGGCAGGGGCTGGCAGGGATGCTGGTGGGTAGGGGTGACAGCGTGGTGAAGGGAAGGGGTCTTCAGGAGGAAGGCACAGGACAGGAAATCAGAGGTCCTGATGTCTACTCTGTTGCCCGCTCTGATGGCCATGGGCAAGCTGTCCACTCTCTGTACCTCAGTTCCCTCATAGGCACAGGGAGGAGCCTGGACCAGAGAGAAACTGGGTGATGACTTAAAAACTGGCCTAAGGATCCACGGAGACCGAAGCCTTGGCTTGGGAGCCAGCCACAAGGCAAGGAAAGAGAGGGGACCCAGCACACTGGAGATAAAACAGCCTTGGAGTCAGGAAGAAAGGGCCCCAGTAGGGTGGGATCTGGGGGTAAGCAGGTGAGGCACGCAGGGGGCGCCCAAGTGCATGCAAGAGACCCTGAGCGGGAGCCCTTACACGCTGCACCTGGGGCCTCACTTGCGCCTGCCCCCCCACCCGGTCCAGCTCTGCCCACTCCTGCAGGCTGTGTGATACTGGACCAGCCCCTCACCTTTTCTGAGCCTCAGCTGCCTCATCTGCAAAACAGGAATAATAATAGAATCCACTGCAGGTCAGATTAAGGAAGTTAAATGAAATAATATACGTATAATTGGAAGGGAGTTCTCACTTTCTACTTCCCAATTGTTTATTTAACAAAGAAATGTATTCATTTTGTAATAAAATTTCCTAAACAATAATAACAATAGTACCTCACTAAGTACCTGGCACTCAGTAGGTTCTTACTAAAAGGTTGAGGCAGCCCAATAACGGTGCCCAGCTGATTGGTTATGGCACCCACTTAATTTCTGTGAACTGCAAATAACTGTTAGGCAGGGACACTGGGACAACATCATAGCTGGTGAAGCTGAAGCTGCAAGAAGCCCATGGACCAAGGCCAGGCTCATGAAAGATTAGGAATCATTTGAGTCTCATTTTCCTCAATTGCAAATGGGAATATCTTGCAAGTCCCCCAAAGGCTAACGGGAAGTGAGGCATCATGAAAGCACCTTGCAAACTAAAGCAAAAATCTGTCCACATCTGCACTTCGTGATGACCTCCAGTCCTCCTCACCCATTCCACTATCAGGGAAACTGGGGCTCCAGGTCCATCCATGAAAGAGCAGGCGGTGCCCTCTTGATGACTGTCAGCAGAGAGACAGCACCTACTTTAGATGGTTTGTACCCAGGGAGCCGGCCCTAGCATCCTCACCAGTGAGGAGCCAAAGATTTAATCAGTCTTTCCAACCAATTCAGTAATAAAGAGGCTGCAGGCATGGGGTGTAATAAAACGAACAGGTGGGGCTCAGGAATCATAGGATCTAGTCAACGTACACCAAGGCAAATATCTTCCATCACCCAGCCTCAGTTTTCTAAAAGGAGAGGTTAGCAACAATATCAATAATACATAAGGGGGAAGACTAGACAAACTTTAAGGCCCCTTATAGTTCTAACATTCCAGAACTTGCAATTTATTGTTATCCCTTTCTAAAACCTTCTGACCTTGAAAAGCCTGCTCTCCCCAGCTCCAATCCCTCCCAATGCCCAAGCAGATCTCCCGGCCTCATCGATCCTCCTGCAGTGCTATCAGGGGTGCTGTCGACTCCCCAAGAGCAGTGAGAAACCCCTGGATGATGTCTGCAGCCCTTCCCCAGGTCCTGCCCTCCTCTCTGACCTGCACCCAGGCTCTCCAGCTCAGCCTGAGAACTGTGTCCTTCAAACACGGCACACGTCTCTGTGTCCTTCTTCCCCGCCTCCCCTCCACTGACTCACCCACAGAGGGAGCCCCACTGCCCCCACGAGGCTCTACACTATCAGCCTAGGGACAGTGGGGAGGACCAGGGCCATCAGCTGGCTGGAAACGCTGCAAAAGTCAACCAAAGAGCATCTAACTAAAGCTGGGAGAGGGCCTGACAGTTGTGTGCTACCATATGCCAGGCACTAGGCTGGCATCATTACCAACATTATTACCTCATTTTCTTCTCACCACACAGAGATAAAAATTCTTATCCCTGTTTTCCAGCAAGGAAACCAATCCTCTCTGCTAGATGGCATAATCTCTATTTTTCAGATGAGGAAGCAGACTCAGAGAGGTTAAGTCACTTGCCTAAGGACACACAGCCGGTTAGTGGCAGAACAAAGAATCCAGCCTTGATCTATCAGACTCCAACATCGGTGCCCTTTCCACTGGCCTGCACTGACTGAGAGGCACAGGGCTCTGTGCCTCATGGGGAGGACACCAGTCCTGCCTGTTGTCCCACTACCAGGAACATGCCTCAGGTTCTAGGTCCCTACCTCTATGTGTTGCTAACTTTGCATCAGGTACCAGTCTGCCCTTGATTGCCAGCAGTCAACATGGCTTAGACTCTCAGGATGAAAGGAAGCTCAGGGGAAATTCGGACCTGTTCTTATCCGGTCCCCAGGGGAGCCAGGGGACTCTGGTTGACCATCTTTAGTGACCCAGACCAACTTCCTCCTCAAGGAGCCTCTCCTGGGCAGCCAGCATTGGCTGTAGTTAGGCTATTCCCAGTTCTGCTTCCTCTGACCTTTGCTCTGCTTCCTGGGGTCCCCTAGAATAAGGAACAAGATGACCCTCTTCTCCATCTCAGCCCTGAGGAGATTTGGAACCTGCAGCATTCTCTCAAAGCAGATTAGTCCTTGTTCCCTGCATCGCCCTTTGTAGGGACTGGCTTCCAGACCCCTCCCCATCCACCCCCTCAACCCTCCACCCCCACCTTATCTGCAGCTGGCTTTGAAACTGGACACAACACTCCAGGTGTGGTTTGCCTGACCAAAGAGAGGAAGTTTCACCTCCACTCTTTTAGGTATAATGTTTAGGTATTATGTTTATGGTATGATGTATTTATTAGGTATTATGTTTCTACTGATGTCGCCTTGTGGACATTTGCTTTTCTTATAGCTGGCTGCCCACACTAAAGAATGTCCTTTCTCAATGACATCAACAATCAGGCTTGTATGCCTGATTGGCTGAGAAGAAAGTTCTCTTGTAGAAAAGTATGCTTGAGGAGGTTTCAACTATCTAAAGGGTCAGAGGTAACTGATTGGGTAATCGCCTATTTAAGTAAGCTAGGAATCTCTGTGTCACTGTACACAGAGACTGGACAAAGATGTGCACTGCCACACACTTTGTAACAGCAAAAATGTCCTGAATGTTCATCAAGTGGGGACTAGTTTAATAAACTATGGTGCATTCATTCAATGGACTACTTATACAGCCATCAAAAAGAATGGGACAGACTGCTTTGCAATGACAGAAAGATGCCCATAAAATATTGTTAAGGGGACTTCCCTGGTGGCGCAGTGGTTAAGAATCTGCCTGCCAATGCAGGGGACACGGGTTCGAGCCCTGGTCCGGGAAGATCCCACATGCCGCGGAGCAACTGAGCCCGTGTGCCACAACTACTGAACCCCGTGCGCCTAGAGCCCATGCTCCGCAACAAGAGAAGCCACTGCAGTGAGAAGCCCACGCACCACAATGAAGAGTAGCCCCCGCTCGCCACAACCAGAGAAAGCCCATGCACAGCAACAAAGAGCCAACGCAGCCAAAAATAAATAAATAAATAAATAAATTTATTAAGAAAAAAATTGTTAAGGAAAAAAGCAAAGTATAGATTTATATGTATAATAGGATACTATTTATTAAACAACACACAACTACGTGTGCATATATGTGTGTGTGTGTGTATATGTATACATATATGTATAAAATCTTAAATGTGCATAGAAAAAGGTCTGGAAAGATACATACCAAACTGCTGCTAGTAGACAGATCTAGAGAAGGACTTGGGCTAGGGGACTGGAATCAAAAGAAACTTTTATTTTACCTAGTTTTTTAACTCTTTACAACGGAATCTAGTCCTGTTCTATTTTTAAAATTAATTTTAAAATACAGGCAGGAGAGAAGAAGCAGAAAAGAATACAACTTTCATTTTTTACGTTATACCTTCAGTATTGCTTGAGTTTTTGGAGTTTTTTCTCTAATGAATACATGTGATTTTGTAACACTTTTAAAGGGAGAGTTTAATTTCTTGTTCATTTGTTTTTAATTTAAGTGGCTTGACGGGGCGAGAACAATAGGAAAGGGCTATTGTTCTGGCGCCAAATGAGGCTGGAGGGCTGGGGGCAGGGATGAGAGTCTCCTTATTATGAATCTGCTTCACGTGGACAGACAGGCTATAGGGACTGAATCATAAATAAGGAGGGAAAGTCCAGGGACAAGTTTTCCAGTCAAGGAATGCGGTAGATGGAGACCTGGCAACTGTGAAGGAGAGTTTCAACCTGGAAGCCGCCAGAAAGGATCTGGCTTCAGGAAGGTCAGGGCTGGGCTTGAGGTGACAAAGGCGGGAAGAAAAGCACCGGACTTTGGTGCTGGAAACAAGGGCGAAGCTTCCCACCCATTGCCTGTGGGCCCTCACACGGGGACTTATACCTGTTTTGCTGGAGAGGAAGCCAAGTCAAAACAGGTGCAGAGCTGGGCTCAAGGTGGCACGGTTCCCAAGGGACAAAGGAGAACAGCCCCACCTGATCATCAGTCCCCAGCCTGTACCCCCCCACTGCCAAGAGCCCCCTAAGAAGGGCTGAGAAGGCAGCGCAAGCAACCCCAGCCCGCTTTCTTTCGCCTCCTCACAGTTCCTGGGATCCACAGGTACAAATACTCTGCGCTGAGAAGCCCGGCTTCCCTCCCGGCAGCTGTGACTCTCTTAACCTAGGAGGAGCACATCCACTATCAGCCACAGGGACAAAGAGCACTAGGCCCAACCTTGGGACAAAAGAGAAGGGAGACTCGACTGTCCTCCTGTCTACCTGACCCCAAAATGCCCAAAGCTGGTTTATCCAACAAAGGCTTTCTCCAGCCCTGTAACTCCCTCCTCCAAGGGGGAAGATGACAACTTCTGAGAATTCCCCTCATACCAAATATGGTGAAAAGAGGGTTTAATGGGTTCAACTCCTGGTTCTGCTCCCTCACCAAGTGACCCTGAGCAGTCCTCACTTTCCTGGTTTCTTCTCCCTATGGAAGTGCTGTGAGGACCAGCTGGGAACCAGAGAACACTCTGTAGACTATCCCAACAGGAGCCACAGTGGTTAGGAAGAGAGCTTCCGGGGGCAAGACTACCCAGGTCAAAGCCGGAGATGTCCTATTTTAATAGCAAAGGCTGGAAACAACCTAATGAAGAAGAAAAAGAATAAAGACATCGAAGCCATTTCACACCAGGGAATGCTAATACTATACAGTTGTGCAAAACAAATAGGCGCAAGCTGGAGACACAAACAGGGATGAATCTCACAGATATAACACTAAGCGAAACAAGCAAGTTGCAGAAGAACACAGGCAGTGTGATGGCATTTAAATAACATTTTAAAACAAACAAAACAATACTAAATATCGTTTACAGATGTATATGTTTATAAAAAAAACTGTAGAGAAATACAAGAGAATAAGCTCTAAATTCAGAACACTTGTTTGCTTCTGGAGGGGTGGGGAAGGAGATGATCGGGGAGAAATTTCACATGAACAGAAAATACGTTCTTTCTTAAGCTGGATGGGTGGATACCCAAGTGTCTGCATGTTACCCTCTGTGTCTGAAAGATTCCTTCGTGTTTTCTAGAAGTCAGGGCTGCTGTCCTCAGACCCTCACTCCTCTTCCCAGAGGTTGGGGCGGGGGGTGGCAGCACCTCAGAGGTAGCAGTCGGGGTGTGGCAGGAACTGGGGTCCCTCAGACCACTGAGATGAAGCTGGCCGTGAGGAAGGCACAGGACCAGGGTGTGCTGGCCAGCTGAGAGCGGTACAGGCGTCCTCCACTGCGGGTGGAGACCAAACCAAGGGGCCCTGACTCATGGGACATCCCCACGCCCGCCCTAAAACACCAGCTCTGGCCTCTGAGTAGATGACTCCCTGGTGACACGACACCCCAGCCCCCAGCCCCCTCCCCCCCGGACACACACACAGACACACACACACACTCACACATCTGCCTGGGCCACCGGGTCTCTCCACCCCACAGGTGCTCAAGGACACAGGCAACAGCCTCGGGATGAGCTCCTTGGGGAGAGGAGAGTTCAGCCCCGCCCCTCAGCCCAGTGCTCCTCAGCCCAGTCATCCGTTCCTATCGGAAGAGCGACTGTCCCGGGCCCGTCACGGGCGGGGTGGGGACACGGGACATCAAGGACTTCCTCCCGCAAGGAGCCAGGCCAGGCCGTGGCGGCCGCCCAGGTCTGTCTCTGCGGGCCAGGGAGCCTTGCTCCCCACAGAACGAGGGGCACTTCTCCCTGCTTCCCTGTGTCTTCCTTCTGGCCACTCTCCAGGGGGCTCCAGACACTCTCCAAAGAGGAACAGGAAGAGGAGGGGCAGGCGAGGGTGGGGGAGCAGCAAGAAGGGTGGGCACAGAAAGACCTGGCCCCGTGGGAAGAACTCGGCAACTACCGGAGCCAGAGAGGGCGGCCCAGTCACTGGGCTACAGTTTTCTGGAAGTAATGCCCTAAGACGCCTGCCACGGCAATCCCTTCATTTTGCAGCTGGGACACCAAAGCCAGCAAAGGGAGCAGGACCTGCCCAAGGCTGCAGGGACGGCGGTGACACAGAGGGGAAGCAAACCCAGTCTTCTGGTGGCCAGCTGTGCGCTCTTTTCACCACACCTCCTACTGCCTTCTCTCTCTGTCTCTGTCTCTGTCTCTGTCTCTGTCTCTGTCTCTGTCTCTGTCTCTGTCTCTGTCTCTGTCTCTGTCTCTGTCTCTGTCTCTGTCTCTGTCTCTGTCTCTGTCTCTGTCTCTGTCTCTGTCTCTGTCTCTGTCTCTGTCTCTGTCTCTGTCTCTGTCTCTGTCTCTGTCTCTGTCTCTGTCTCTGTCTCTGTCTCTGTCTCTGTCTCTGTCTCTGTCTCTGTCTCTGTCTCTGTCTCTGTCTCTGTCTCTGTCTCTGTCTCTGTCTCTGTCTCTGTCTCTGTCTCTGTCTCTGTCTCTGTCTCTGTCTCTGTCTCTGTCTCTGTCTCTGTCTCTGTCTCTGTCTCTCTCTCTGTCTCTGTCTCTGTCTCTGTCTCTGTCTCTCTCTCTCTCTCTCTCTCTCTCTCTCTCGTTCCGCTTCCCTCCCTCCAAGTGGTCAGGTGAGCAGTAAGGGAAAAAACAGGGACAAGAAAGGAGGTGGGCCCACAACGGGGAGCCACCTGTAACAACACTGGAAGGGGCCGCCTACAAGGCAGTTCACTCCTGACGCTGCACTGAGGGTGGTCAAGCAGAGGCTGGCTGATCACCTGCTGGGGTGCTGGGTGCTGTTGAGGAAATTCGGGCCAGATGTCCTCTGCGGCCCTCCCACATGTCTACTGCCACTATTCCAAACAGGGATGGAAAGACGTCTGAGACAAAACAAAGGATGACCCATCCAGAGAGGACACAGCATGGTCCAGAGGTGGCAGAGGATTAAAGGCAAGTTATCCCAAAGCGTGAAAAATCGGACCATCTGCATCATCTCCTACTGAAATCCCTTCAACAGCCTCATGATCAGCATCATTGATAAGATTTAATGATGTTCGGCAGCCAGCAGCGATTGATCACTTACCCCACGCCAGCCCTGTGCTGAGTGCTTGACACACACTGTCTCATTAATTCACACCACTCTGGAAGTAGCACTTATGTCACATAATCTTATAGAAGAGGAAGCAGACACAGCACGCACCCAGGTGTGCTGAACTCTAAATCAGGCACACTACACCACGGGTTCTCAGAGAGCAGCTGGACCGGCAGCATCAGCATCACTGCCACCAGCTGGATCAGACACCCTTGGGGGCGCAGCCCTGCAATCTGTTTAACAAGCCACCCAGGGGATTCTGATGCAAGCTTGGGTTTGCCAATGCTCTGATCACTTCCCAGTGCTGCTGACCAGGGAAAACTGACACTTCTCTGCCCGGTAGTCAAGGCCATAGGGTTTTTCCTAGCCCAGCTGGTCAGCTCCCCCAGTGCAGCAGAGCCTTAGCCCAAATCCTCTTACCCTAAGTTGCAGAAGGGGCTCAGGCCCCGCTCTGCACCTCATCATCTTGCCTGGGCCCGGCCTTGAAGTCGCCTCCTTCCAGAAGCCCCCTGACCATCTGGCACCCCCAAATTGCTCCACACCTCAGTCAGACTTACTGCCAGGCACTTGCTGGCACACTATGCCTTCCAGCTAGCGCTCATGGCACATTTCTGCCCAGTCCACAATGAGTTCCTGGAGGGCAGAGCCAGTACCTTATTCACATGAGTACCATGCCACTCCACACAGCATCAGGCCGGAGGGCTGTCAGGAAATGTTTGCTGACTATCAGAAGAAAAGAAAAATGCCTTGGGAAGCAAGTTCCGGCTCTCACCCTGACTCTGCCACTACCTCTCTGGGACAAGTGCCTTCCCATCTCTAGGACTCAGTTTTCTCATCTGTGAAATGCACCATTATTCTAGTTTCTTCTATTCTACTCATCTGCTGAACAAACACAGCAAAGCCTTACCCCAGACACTCTTTATCTAGTATCAGGAACGCACACATGAAGACTAAAGAGGTCCCTGCTCTCACCCTTCTATTCTAGGAAAAGAGGAAGACAACAAACAAGCAAACAGTAAAAATTACTGTATGCCTGACACACACAGTGTCTACACACATACTTTCTCAATTGCAAGTAAGCAAGATCATTTCAGGGCATGATGAATGTATTAAAAAATATATATAATAGTAATATGACAGAAAGTGAAAAAAGGGGTTACTTTGCATAGAAAGGTCAGGGAAGGCCCCTCTGAGGAGGTGACATTTGAGCTGAGACTTGACAGATAAGGAAGAATCAGCCATGAAAAGAGCTGGGGAAAGGTGTTCCAGGCAGAAGGAACAGTACATACAAAGGCCTCAAGGCAAGAATAAGCTTGGCCTGTCCGAGGGGAAAAAAAGCAGGCTGCTGTGGTTAAATCACAGTGAGTGCAAGAATAAAATAGTACCCAGTAGTACCCAGAGAGGGAGGCAGACAGCCGACCTCCTACAATTCTGAGGTGTTCAAATCAGGTCGGCCAACCCAACCCAGAACATCCGGGGCCCAAGTCTCAGGCAGCACTGGGGGTTAGGGTATGAGTCAGACCCCACAGCTTCCTGGGGCCCCAAACGCCCTGGTGTGGGAATAGGGGCAGGCAGCAACCCTCAGCATGAGTGCCATGCCATACCCACGGACACACATGGGTGGGAGAAAACAGGGTCACATAAGTATGTAGAACACAGGACACTCACGGCTGCAGCCTCCAGAGAGACATGATCAAGTGCTTCAGTGAAGTGTTAGGCCCTGATCACATTATTTTCCCAGGACACAGCAAGGATATTGGAAAGGAAACAGGGCCCAGGGTTCAAGGCTTACTAGTCTTGGGCAAGTCTTAACCTTTTGGGGGTTCAGCTTCCTCACCTCAAAATTGAGGCTACTACTAGTGACTCTCTCCTAGGGTTGCTGAAAAGAGTAAATGAGATACTAAACATAAAGCACTGTGCCTGGCACACAGTAAGTGCTGATAAATGTAAGCTGTTATTATTACCATTATTGGTTTTTCACTGCCTCAGTTCTCTCTGCCGTAAAATAGTGATATTCATACATCATAGGATTGCTATGAGTTTGTGCTAATAAATATTCCAGCCTCCTAATGCAATATCCATTGTCAGGAATGAAAAAAAAAATTGAGAGTCCTCTTTCCGGATCTCTCATCAGGTGCTGAATTCCCCTCTACCCTACCACATTGTTTGGAAAATGAGTAAGAGCTGATTAAATTCTATTTTGACAATGCTGTGAAATAAAAATGATGCATTAGGAATCCACAGATTTCTCTGCACTGTCATTCTGCAAGGGGGTGGGGATAAACGTTGCTGATTCTTCTGCATCATCCACAAAAGTCCCCCCCTCCAACCAAAACACGAAGTCTCACTCAGTTGCACAAAATTCCCACCCACAAAATTCCCATACAATTAATGAATATACAATACAATCACTTCCATGTACACACAACTTCACACACTCTTGCAGACAAATATTCTACAGCAGAAAACTCACGCATATGTAGAAACTCCACACCCCAAATCGCTCCCCAAAATTCACTACAGCTACCCTGCAAATGCACCCAAATGTTGTCTCCAACAGTGGGCAAAATATGTTCAAGAGAAACAGTATAGCACAGAGTCTGGAGTCAACTGCCAGAGTTCAAATCCTGACTTTGCAACTCTCTAACTGTATGACCCCAATCTCCAAGTGCTTCGGTTTCCTAACCGGTAAAATGCGGATAATAATAATAATCATACTCGTTTTGAGGATGGAAGTGACAATTAAACGAGTTTAATACATGTAAAGAGCTTAGTTCAGCACTTGGAAAGCGCCCAATAAGAGTTATTTTCCTCTTCATTACGTGTGCACACGGCTTCCAAAACTGGTCTCCCACACTATAAACAGGCCCACGCCTGCACACACACCCTCCAACCCGCAGGTCCGCACACCCAGCACACAGCCTGCCTGCAGTTCCCAGACACGCTTGCCCACTCAGTGCGCACGCGCGCCCACCACCCTCAGCTCAGGTCAGGGATTCCCCACTCGGCTGGATTCGGCCGCCCATGGAGGTGCCCTGCGCCCGGGGACCTCGGGCGCCGGAGCCCAGAAGCCAAGAAGCCCAGGCCACCAGTCCGGGCCTGACCTCCCCCCTGCCACGCCCGGTGGACTACCGAGGCTGGGACCGGCCCAGTCCCAGACTCCCTTCCTTTCCATCCCCGCTCCGCCCGGCCGGCTTACCTGAGGGTGGGGACCCTGGGAGACAGCGCCCCACTCTCCGCGTCCAGCCCGAGTCCAGGGACGCGTTAGAGGCCTGGTCCAGGCTCTGGCCCCGCAGCACTGCACAGGATCCCGGGTCGGGGCAAGGGAACAGGGCCGGGGACAGGGAACAGGGCCGGGAACTAGGAAGTGCTGGGGGCCGGGCCGCCCCACCCCCTGGGAAAGTCCCCAGCGATTGACAGGCCGCTCGCCCAATCACGCTGCGCTATGTGGGCGGGTCCGCAGCCACCGGGGTGGGACGCAGAGAGGTAAACAGCCGCAGCCGGAGCAGGCCGGTCCCTGGGTAGCCTTTGCTTTGGGCTGCAACCTCCGCAGGTCTGGGCAGTCCCTTGCGGCCCTCTCTGCTGCGGAAACTCCGGGCGCCGGAATGAGGCTGGGGCCACCCTGAAAGCCGGAATTTCAGAGTAGAGACGAGCCGAAGAGATCACCCACCCTTTCCTTGCGCCGAGGGGCACAGGGGCCGGAGCGCGGGGAGGGGACTTGCCACAAGGCTTGTAAGCATTTGTAGCTGAGCCAGAGCTAGAGTTCGGGGTCCTAGAGTTCGGTCCAGGGCTCCCCCGGACTTCTTACAGAGCTCACAGAAATTCTGAGGTGAAAGTACCCTTAAAGAATCTTATTGTCACAGCTGACATTTTTTGCGTACTTACTGCTCCAAACTTGGTAAGCACTTTGCATGCTTTATTTATTTAATTCGGTCAGCCACCCTAGTGAGATGGTTTTTATCCCCCCCCTTTTTTTTTACCATAAATAAATTAATGTACAAGGCGCATGGAGGTTAGATGACTTCAGTAAGTGGCTGAACCAAGATTGAAACCCAAATGAGCAAATCCGTAGCCCACTTTCTACACTGTCTACCTATATGTGGGCCAGATCATGCAAGCAGTCTGTGAGATTTCCCAGACCAGGAAGGAGCAGTAACTTGTTTTAAGGTTGGGAACACTTGTTTTTTTAAGTCCACCATTTTATTTAAAAGAGGGTAAATTTTAATTTCAAAAAGTAGAAAGTCCTAACCTTGGAATATAGGACAGCTCTTTAAATTGGGTTAATATAGCTTTATGAAAAACTTATTCCAAAAGATTCGTTTCACCAGAACTATTGAAAACTTAGTCATTGACAGGCCCTCATCCTCAGAAAGGAGAGCTCTGTAAATTAACTGTGACTCTGTGAAAACACAAACACACACACACACACACACACAAAACCTACCCAACTATATGCCTAATCCAAGAACTCTCCTTTCAGGCTTTGTGACATCCTGGGATGCTTTCAGTTACTTCAAAGGGGTTATCAAAGTCTCAAAACGATATTAATTCCAGTTCTTTTTTTTTTTTTTTTTTTTTTTTTTTTTTTTGTGGTACGTGGGTCTCTCACTGTTGTGGCCTCTCCCGTTGTGGAGCACAGGCTCCGGACGTGCAGGCTCAGTGGCCATGGCTCACGGGCCCGGCCGCTCTGCGGCATGTGGGATCTTGCCGTACTGGGGCACGAACCCGTGTCCCCTGCATCGGCAGGCGGACTCTCAACCACTGCGCCACCAGGGAAGCCCTCTAGTTCATTTTAATTATGAAAATAAGTACACATATTTTGAAGAGAGGGAGGGAGAGAGGGATGTGAACACCAAACAAAGCACCACTGAGTGTCACCAATCACTGGGAGATTACGATCTTGGATTGGTTCATACTGCAGCTCTCAGGCATCACCTCACCCATTTGTGCGCTTCCCCTTCCCTGTGCGGTTTTCTTCCTGCTCCTGTCTGTAATTCCCAGTTTGCCTTTTCCTGGAATGCACTCTTCCTAATCCCAACCAAAGTCCTTCTCATGAACACTGAAATTTACTTTAAAAAATGAAGAGTCTCCAACTGTTCGCATTTTGTTTCCAAACTATTTCAGCTGTTTTTGTAAATGTCTGACCTTAGAGAATTAGGCAAATGGTTTCATTCCCCAAAGTGCCAGGTGACTCCTAGAGGTGGGCTTGTTGGACAATGCTCTAGTATGGCACAAAAAGGTCTCAGTCATCTTTTTGCCTGATTCCCTCCTTTTGGATAATTTTTCTTAACAATTGCAATATGTGAGAAGATGCATCTCTTCGAAGTCATGACCACATCCACCTCTTCCATCCATTTCAGTCTGTTTGAGTTCTAAACATTCCATGTTAGGGGCCATGGGACCGTTGATCACAATCCCCTATTTGGCAGACTGGTAAACTGAGTCCTCAATGTAGTAAAGAACTTACTTAAAGCCACGCACATGGAGTGATGAAACCAGGGTTGGAACCCAGGTCCTTGGCTCCCGGTCATATGTGCTCTTTCCACTGCATCATGTTGTCTTTACAGTGTCCTGATTTTTCTTACTTTCTTACAGAAACTCAACACTCAGGATGAACGTAGGCTATGGACCTAACTAATGGGGTTCTAACCACTCAACCACTGCCTTCCTGGGTGGCCTCTTTAAGTCTCTGTTCCTCTCTGAAAAATGGAGATAATGATTACCTACCCCTTAGGTGATCATGAGGATAAATGAGATAATGCAAGTAAAGCCCAAAGCTTGGCACACAGTAGGCATTCAAGAAAAGATAGTGGTTTGTAGATGTGGATTGCATGCATTGAGTAGAACTTCACTGTTAAACCCAGGAATGCAACCTCCCCAGGCTCCATCCCACCATCCACAAACTCTCTGGGACCCTAGACTCTGGGGGCTAGGCAGGGTAGGAGACGGGCCCCCTAGCCTGGCACCCCCTTCTCCCCCCAGCCCTGGAAGGAAATTCCAAGCTGGGAAGCTGGGCCTGACACTGAGAATGGAGTGACTTAGTCAGCTGGGAACCTCTTGCTCTTCCAGAGTGAGGACAAGCACCTGTGCAAAGCCCCAGCTGGCAGGAGAATCAAAAGGCCTGTGTGTTGTTTCGTTGTTTCGTTTTGTTTTGTTTTGTTTTAAGGCAGGCAGTTTCCCAGTCTCTTTTCTACCACTCCCCCACCCCCTTCCACCACCTCCACCAAGGCTGCTCCAAAGTTAACACCTAAATCCACATTTGAGGGATATGAAAAACATACCAAAAATCCCTCAACCTATAAGTGATTTAGCTCTAGATCAAGGGCCTAAAAAGGAGTGAAAGCTGCATATTAAAAACATTAGAAGGTAATATTTATGGCATATTTGCTGTGTGCTAGGTCTGTACTTTCACATATCTCCCAACCAGCCTCTGAGGTCAGAACCATTATCACCCCCACTTCACAGATGAAACTAGGGCTCTGAGCCATTAGGTGACTTCCACAAGGTCTTCAGCAGCAACAGATCACTGGAACATGAAGATCCCGGTTCTTAAACTCTTCACGCTCTTGAGCATTATGCTGTGGAGTCTTGCCAGCTAGCAGGGCACAGAGCTCAAAACGCCAGTCCTTAAAGAGTCCTTAGAAAGGATCAAACCCAGCCTTTTTCTTACAGGGATGAAGCCACTGAGGGCCAGGGAGGGCCAGGGACTTGTCACAAGTCTTACAGCAAGTTTGGGATAGTACTTAAGTCTCCTGCTCCCGGAGCAACGCTATTTCCACACATCTCAGTCATGGGAAACAGAGCTCCTAAGACAAACGAACATGTGCCTCACTCTGATAGGTGAATTAGTGAGTTTGGGCCTTCGCTTGGGGTGATGAGCAGCTAATGAACTAAGAAAGGAGCAGTCCTGGGTCTGGGTCCCTTCCTTGGATACAGTCCCAAATCTCCATAGCCGGAGGCAATCTCAGGAATGGAAAATCCTACGATGGATTCTAGGTGCTTTTTGGTGTTGGGTGTGTGTGTGTATATGAGAGGGAGATTTCAGTGATAAATGAGAAATGCATGTCAAGCACATGGTGTTGGCTGAAATTGTATCAGGTAATCGTATTTGGGGGTAAAGAGTAAATAAATGAAAAAAAAAAAAGTAAATAAATGAGCAGAGTCTATGGTCTCTACTTCCCACCCAAAGCCCCAGAAAGCATTTTTAGTTCTAGCTACATCCCAAACAACTGCATGAGAGGGTGGATACAACGGCGCTAAGAAACCCATAACTTTTGGGCTTCCCTGGTGGCGCAGAGGTTAAGAATCTGCCTGCCAATGCAGGGGATACAGGTTCGGGCCCTGGTCCGGGAAGATCCCACATGCCGTGGAGCAACTAAGCCCGTGTGCCACAACTACTAAGCCTGCGCGCCTACAACCCATGCTCTGCAACAAGAGAAGCCACCGCGATGAGAAGCCCGCACACTGCCACAAGGAGTAGCCCCACTCGCCGCAACTAGAGAAAGCCCGCACACAGCGACGAAGACCCAACGTAGCCAAAAATAAATAAATAAACAAAAATAAATTTATTTAAAAAGAAAGAAATCCATGACTTTTCACATTCATTCAGCACTTTGAGGTGAATTAAACCATTTCATATTAACAGTTTGCCCCACTTCTAAGAGGCATGTCATGCAAGGGTTAGGAGGTGGACCCTGGAGTCTGATAGACCCTGCCTTAGATCACAGTCCTGCCACTTACACCTCGCGATGACCGATGACTCTCCTCCACTTTCCTCATCAATAACAAGAAGGTTAAGACAGTGCCCAATGCACGGGGTAGAAAGAATGAAACGTCACAGAACCTGGCATCAGTGAGAGGCAACGATGATACTAATGATCAGCCCTATAGGGTGGGCAGGGATCATTCATCTACTCTTTCCAGTGAGGACCTCAGGGCCCAGATCTGTGGAGGAACTTGCCCTAGACTTCACAAAGTGTTCTCGGAAACACCAGGCCTAGAAGGCATTTCCCCTTTTTCTCCAGGGTCTTTCCTGTTTTCCTCTTTTTTCATCTCAACTGTTTCCGCTGCGTCCCTGGGCTTGCCTCTTACTCTAGGCTTTCTAGGGCACCGCTGGAGGAGAGGAAAAGGCAAAGTGACAGTGGGGGAAATTCCCGCCCGTAGCAGACGTGGCCTACCCAGGCCCCTCCCACAGTTCCTAGGAGCCCCAGGCCAGCTCCTCTCCCTCTGACCTCCCTGTCTCCAGCTCAGAATGTCAAGTGGATCTGGGTTTGGATCCAAGCTCGCCCCTTGTCATCCTCCTGGAAGTGGAAAGAGGTCAGCCAGGCTCAGCCCAGCCCCTGAAGGAGGCAGACCCATGAGAACCAGAGCATTTCCTAATCCTGGGAAGCCCTGACGGTGCTGCTCAGCCTCACCCCAAGTCCTCTCCCATGCTCCCCTTTCTAGGGCCCCTCCCACTTCTCCCTCCATTCTTCTCCAGCCCAGAAGCCACTGTGACAGCGACTTGGCCTCCACTCCTTGCCCCTCCTAGCCAGGGACTTCCCTGGGCTGGGCCTCTGACCAGCTTTGGAAAATCTGGACTGACTGTGATCAAGGAGGAGGCCGCATCACCACTGTCTGCCAGCCCATCACCCACTCCTAGTGCCTCGGGCTCTCTCTGTGTTAAAGGCTCAACCACAGAAAGGTCCAGGTGACCCTGGAGGAGAGCAGGTGGGAGAGCCCTCCAGATGTCCTTTCTCCCCTGTGTTAAGGAAGGCCCCAGCCTTCCACCATGTTCCCAAGGGAGGCAGGGCCAGACTCCCACCTGGTCTCCTCCTGTCTAGCTTTAGACCACTGAAGTACCCAACACATGCCCACACACTCACCCTCAAAAACTCACAGACGCATAATCATGTAATGACCCAGACCCAGATGCCCCCGGACACGCTCACACACAAACACATAGACATGCTCACACGCTTTTGCTCACACAGTCGTACACACAGGCACCTCGGGAGACGTGACACACACTCACAAACGTAGACACACGTTCTCACACATGCACACACACACACACCTGCCTTCACACTTGTAAACCTACCTACCCCCTTTTCCTAGGAGAAGGATAAGACAAAAATAGACCTTTCTTTTCCTTCCCTTTGGAAAAACTGGCAGCGACTGGAGAGAAAAAGACTGGCTGAGAAGGCAGAGCAAGAAGAGGAGGGCAGGAAGAGGAAATAAGAAATGGAGGGAGAGACGCAAGAGGAGAACGAGGCCAGGCAAGGATGTAGAGGCCCAGAGCGCAAGCCCTGAGGGGGAGACGGAGCTGGGCCAGGGCCGCCACAGATCCCAGCTGGCAGGAAAGCGGAGGGGGGCCAGGTGGCTCGTGGCTCAGCCAGGAGGGTCTGGTGGCCCCGGCGGTCTTGTGCGGTGAGCCCTTGCCCTGTCCTGGCTCACGGCCCCCGGGCCGGGTCACTCACCTGGGGAAGGGCGGGGGAGGACGGGGTCTGTGCAGCGGGGCTGCCACCCGAGAAGGCTCCTCGGCTCACTGCGCTTCTGCAGGAAGGAGAGCTGGGCCAGGCTGACTTTTAGGCAGGAGGGGAATTCCCCACGATGGAGCCGCAGGCAGCCCCACAGACTCGACTGAGGCCCATCCCGCCCCCTGGCAGAGCACAGGGCCCTTCTTTGTCAGTTCCACACCTGTCACTTCCCAGACGGGCTGTCGCTTGCTGTGAATTCCAGGGCAGGGAGGGGGCTCCGGGTAAGAGCCCGCCCGGAAGCCTGATGATTCTGGGGCTGGACTGGGAAGTGGCCCAGGGGCAGAGGCAACCCGGCCGGCCCACCCTGCCCCAGCGTCGGGTCTCCCCGAGGACGACCTCGATCTCTTCCTTTACCTAAGGTGGGGGGATTCCAGCGCCCAGGGTCCTGGCTGAAATCACCAGCCGCCCAGCGCACATCCTCTTGCCCATCCCCCCTCCCCGTTGTTCCTCTCCCATCTGTTTCCACTTAGTTTCTTCTCCACAGGGTAGGAAAAAGCCCATTCCTTCCCTCTGTGCCTGATCTCATTGGGATGTTGAGTGGGGCCTTAGAGACCTACCCACCGATGAGCAGCCCAGCTCTGCACTAACTCCTGAGGCTCAATTCCCCATCCTGAGCCTCAGTGATCCCCTGCTGTAAAATGGGGATAATGAGTCCTGCTTTGCCCGCCTCCTGCGATGGTAATTAAAATAAAATGATAGTTTACAGACATTCTTTGTAAACTATTGACTACTTTACAAATGTAAGGTCTCAGTTCATTATCTGCTGAAAAGATGCCTAAGCAGGAGATGGATGGGGACCATCTGGATGAGCTGGCCTTTCTCCATCATTCCCGGTTCTGGAGTTTCGTCATTCTTGCACAACATTATAGACCACTGAAGACCTAGGAATGGACAAGTCAGACCCACTTTCTGCCCCCTCAGAGCTCACAGGCTCTGGGCTGCGCTGTCCAGTACAGTAGCCATTAGCAGTACATGGCTATTTAAATATAAATTAGCTGAAATTAATAAAATTAATAATTCAGTTCCCCAGTAGCACTAGCCACATTGCAAGTGCTCAAGAGCCACGTGTGGCTACCACCTTAGACTGCACATGTATAGAATATTTCCATCATCACAGAAAGTTCTATTGGATAGCATTGCTCTGGGGGCTGCAGGCAAATCAATAGGTAACTACAGTCAAGTGTGGTAGAGTTGAATTTTGACAGGAGGAATACAAGGAGCTTTAGGAGCAGGACAAGGCAGCGTCTGGTCAGGATTTGGGATCCGGGAAGTCTTCCTAAAGGAAGGGACACCTTGGCTGAGACCCGAAAGTAGCCAAGCAAGAGCATAAGGAAGGGTGTTCTCAGCAAAGGGAATAGAATATGCAAAGAGAAGAGAGAGTACATTCAGGGAACTGAAAATTGTTCACTCTGAGTGGACCATGGAGTTTGAAGCAAGCAAAGGGGAAGTAACAGAGGTGGGTCTGGAGAAATACCCAGGGCCAGATATCAAGAGGGCACATCAGTCCTGGGCAGGGCATTGGGAGGTAGGGAGATGGGGTGACGGAGTGGGAGAGCCCACTGACTCTGATCCTCAACTGCTTCTGTGCCCTTCAGACTGGGATTGCCCGGGGAATGCTAGAGACACCTCCTGGCTCAACAGTCTCACTTTACAGATGTGGACGTAAAGAACAGAGAGGGGAAGTGACTTTCCAAGTGAGTTAATCGAGGGACTTCCTGACTCCTAGTCCAGTGCTTTTTCCCACACCACACTCAGTCTCCCGGTTGCACAGCCTGCTTTTTAAATGTTTCAATAGCCACATGTGGCAAGCAGCTACCGTACCAAACCGTGCAGAAAGTCCTACAGGACTAATGACACCAGTCCCTGAGCTAGACCAGGCACAAAGGGTGATACACTTCCCTGCATGTAAACTCTTTTCTCTGCGGGGAGTAAAAATATACCTTCTCACACCCATGTTGTCAGATGCTCCCATCTCTGTCCTCTGATACCAAATTGCAAGGCCTTCCTTACTCATGTCCCCAACAGCTCAGAAACTGGCATTTGGGATGATGGTAGGACTCAGCATCAGGGAGAGAGATCTTGCTCCTGGCTCCCTTTGTGAAGCCCCCTGAGTCAGCCAGATCCTTCTGTGAAATTGAGGAATGTCCCTTCCTAGAGGAAACGGAGTTTCAGATTCCTCATTAGTATGATGTGTAATTCAGCCCTGATGCTCCGGGATTGTGATATTTCCCCTATACACAGTAGTTTCTCTCCAGAGGCCACAATCATCATAGATCCTCTGTGAATTCACAAAACTCAGCTTAGACTGGTTCTTGCTCCTGGAGTCCTAAATGGTGGAGGGACCTTAAAGGGCTAAGGAGGCTCAAGTAGCTGGACCCACATGAGCCGCAATCTCCAGTTAGAACACTTGGTTTGTGCACCCAGTGGGAAGATTAGCTCTGGGCTTTCCCTGCTCAAATGCTGAGAACAATCAGCTTCTCCCACCTTCTCTTCCCCTTCTTCCTTCTTCCAGCCATGGATTTCCTGAAATTGCCTTCCCTGTTCAGGCCAAGGGATAGACATCAAGGAAGAAGAGGCCCTTGGACTGGGTATCAGAAGACTTGAGTTTGAGTCCTGGCTCTGCTGTGTGGCCCTGGGCAAGTTCCTTCCCCTCTCTGGTCCTCAGCTTCACCTTCCATAACATGAAGGAATCAGATTAGATGATCACGAAGTGACCTTCCCTTCTGACACTGTAAGGAAGTCTAAAAGTTCAAAGGAAGGAGAAATCAGAGCAGGCCAAGATGGTCAGGAAATAATAACAGTAATATCTGATACTTAAGATTAACATGTACCAGGCATGGTACTAAGTGCTCTTCAATGTGTTCTTTTATGCATTCCTCATCAGAACCCTATGAGATTGGTACTGTGGTTTTACAAATGAGGAAACTGAGGCTTATAGTGGTTTAAGCCAACAGCTACTAAGTGGCATAGCTGGAGTTCAAACTCAGGTAATTAATGTCTCCAGAGATTACCTGGGGGAGATGAGACCTTTGCTGAACTTCAAAAGATGGGTGAGATTTGGATATACAGGGGGAAGCTCTCACAGGCCCACTCCTTTGCTACTTAATTATCCGGACACCCCTCCGCCCACCCCACCCTTAATTTCCTCTGCCACCCTGACGTCTCTGGTCTCGTTGCTGATGTTGTGGGAATAGCATTGAGCCCGTCTCATAATAGTCAATCAATATTTATTTAGCAAATGAATAGATTTGACTCTGTGGGCTTCCTGATTCATCAGTTCTGTTGAAAGCTTAGCACTGAGCCCGTCTTATAATAGTCAATCGCAAATGAATAGATTTGACTCTGTGGGCTTCCTGATTCATCAGTTCTGTTGAAAGCTCCCCCAGTGCTATTTGAACCTAGACCAGGACTCTGGGCAGATTTCTGGATCCCACCATAGACCTGAGGTATCGACTCTCTCGGGGATAGGGCCCTAGAGATGGCACTTTAAATAACCTTTCAGGGGTGGTCTTCGTACTTAGCAGTTTGAGAAGCCCAAGCTCCCTAAGCTGGTTCTTCCAACTCCAACGTGAGAATTACCTGCTCAGATACAGGCAGCCAAGAACTCACCGTCATGAGCTAGCGGGAAGTACCAAGTATGCTAGCACTTCTCTGTGTCACCCAAACATCAAATCTGTGACTTTTGCAAAAATGCTTTGAGTCCACAAGCATCCACTAGGTGCTAGACCCATTGCTGTTGCTGACTCACTATGTGACCTCAGTAGAAATTTCCTCTCTCTGTCTCTCACCTTCCTCATTTGTGAAAAGCAGTCAATTCTCTTTGCCCATCTATAACCAGGAAATAGCTGTGTGCGTAGAGGTGTGCCCATTATGATGATTTCATAAAGAATATCATAGGTGAGGGGTTTGTCAACTTTAGTGTCTGTCAGAATCATCTGATCCGTTTGGTCTTGGGTGGTGGTCTTAGATCAGTGTTTCTCAATCCAGGCAACACATCAGAATCACCTGGGGAGCCTTGTAGAAATACAGACGCCCAGGCCCCACCCCAGAGTAATTACAGCAGAATCTCAGGGGGGTGTGGCCTGGGACTGGTATTTAAAAAGCTCCCCAGGGCTTCCCTGGTGGCGCAGTGGTTAAGAATCCACTTGCCAATGCAGGGCACACGGGTTTGAGCCCTGGTTCAGGAAGATCCCACATGCCGTGGAGCAACAATGCCCGTGCACCACAGCTACCAAGCCTGCGCTCTAGAGCCCACGAGCCACAACTACTGAGCCCGTGTGCCACAACTACTAAAGCCCGCACGCCTGGAGTCCATGCTCTGCTGCAAGAGAAGCCACCGCAATAAGACCGCGTGCTGCAACGAAGAGTAGCCCCCGCTCGCCGCAACTAGAGAAAGCCCGCGCGCAGCAACCCAATGCAGCCAAAAAAAAAAAAAAAAAATTTAAATTAATTAAATTTAAAAATAAATAAATAACTAAAAAGCTCCCCAGGTGATTCAAAGTTGTGACCACTGCTCTCAAAGTTCTTTTCTAACAGTTGGTTCTGACGCAGGTGGTCGCAGGACCTCACTGTTTCGTTTTTTTGTACCAGGGAAGGTAGCTTCTCAGTACCAGGGTCAGAGACCAGGAGGAGAACAGATCTTAGCATCTGGAGAGCTCTATCCCTCTTCTCTGGGTCACAGGACATCATACATGGTGGATGTGAAAGGAAAAATTAAAACTCAAACCAAGTCACTACGATGAGAGGAGGTACATATAATTAATTCTGTCAACACCTGAAAAATGGAATTCAGGGATGCATTTTGCAAAACTGTTCTTTCCAAGGAAACAGAAACAGGGCAGGCGGTATGTAGCAAGAGTCAAAGGACGAAGATCCAAGGACAAATGTTGCAAGACTGCGCTGCTGAAGGAAGTGGTTTCTTAGCATATCAGCTCTGGAACAAAGCTTTGAGATTATCCAGACCAACCCCCTGGCCAGACGGAAGGAGAACCTAAGGCCCAGGGAGGAGGAGGCATGTGCCCAAGGTCGAGTTAGCTTTACAATCCAGGCTTCCAGAACACCACCTGCCTGCTGCCCTTTACTCTGTCCCTAAAGCACGTATCACTTCTGCTTTTGTTCCAGATTCCCAGCCCACCCTCTACCCTCACACCCTCTTGGACAGCACCCAGGATCAAAGGATGGGACTAAATCTGTGAGCCTGGATCTACACCGGCCAGATGACAGGGACGAAAGCCAGCGGGAGACTGGGGGGAGCTGGAGAGGAAGGAGCAGTGTCTGATGATGTGGCCTGACCTCAGAAAGGAAGCCTGGTCACCAGGGGGAATTTCCCCGGGTGAGGTCTCATGTCTATGCAAATATTGCACTCCAATTAACCTGGACCCCAGGATGGGAGAGAGGCAGGGGAGAGAGGGGACCCTGGAAGAGGCAGGGCATTGGGAAGGCAGGTAATAGGGCCTGAACTTCCCAGGTACCAGGCATTGTGCTAGGGTCTTTGTGTGCTTAATCTCATTTTGTTCCTGAAACCTCCTCCTAAGTAGGAAGGTTGGGAGCCTGAGACCCAGTAAGGGGAAGGTACATTTGCCCATGAGAAAGCACAGCACATTCTGACCCTGAGGGGAGAGGCCATGATGATGGTGGGTCTGGTGCTGCAGCTGCTGACTAAGGTGACAGTAATGGGGCCCAAGTCTGAGAAGTCTGGCAGTTTCGTTTTAGGTTTCCATCTCACTCACCTGGGGAGTTTTATTCTGGAAACAGCGAAAAGGCATCAGGGATGTAGTGACCCTGACTTCCTGTGGGCAAATCCGAGTCCTCAAGTTTTCCCAGGTTCAAGGGTAGGAGGTTGGGGGTGACAGTTGGCGCTGTTAACCCTTTCACCGCCAGCTTCTTCTAGAACACTCCAAGAGTAGTGGAGAACGGGCTGGAGGCTTTTGAAGGAAAATCTCTCTCTCTCTCTCCTGCATCTTTACATTTCACTCACCTTGAGGCTCACTTCCTCCAGGAATCCTTTCCCGGGGATTCTGCTCCATTGCAAGGCTGACCCCCCACTCCTCCAGGGAGCTGGTCTTGCCTCCCCAGAGCTCAAGGCAGGGTAGTTAGGCCCAAAGTCTGCCCGCCAGACAGCCTGGTTGTTTCTCCTCCTATCGAAGAACAGAAAGAAGAACATACACAGGAACAGGCAGGTCACAGGTTCCTGGAGTTGTGTGCTGCACAGCAAGGCTGTGTGCCAAGAAAAGCATGAGCTCACAGGTGCTCTAGCGAGTGTGTGTGAAAAGCAAGTTTGGGTGCTTGTGTGAGGCCCTTCCTGTGTGGCCAGCAGGGCATCCGTGGGCAGTGATGTCTGTCTTTCTATTTGTGACCAACCGTGTTTTGGAGGCCTAATCATTTTTCTCTCTATGGTCAAGAATGTGTGTTTCTGATTCTGGGTATACAGAGTGTGTGTCCCTATGGCTGCGTCTGGTGGTGATTTGGAATTGTGTGTGTGTGTGTGTGTGTGTGTGTGTGTGTGTGTGTGTGTGTGTTAAGTAGTACTTATGGGCTTTGAGTGGATACCCGATGTGTGGGAAAGTGGAAATGGAGATGGCTGGCCCAGCACAGGCTTGGGATCTCTGTGTCGTCCCCCTCCCTCCCTGCTCTCCTATCAGGCCCTCCCATCCCCACCCATGGCTATCTCCAGGTCAAGGTCCATGGCCATCTCAGTGGGGTAGCCACTAGGGGGTTCTGGCTACAGCTGGCAGCGCTGAAGGCAGGTGGTGGGGCTAGAGGAAGGGGTGAGACCATCCCACAGAATCTGCTAACTGCTCGACACCTGGGCCTGGGGGCAGGGCCCGTTCCCAGATGGCTCTGGTTGAGGGCCTCCTCAGTCCTCACCTAGCTGAGCGGAGGGCGATGTGATGGCCCGCACCAAGGGCCTTGGCCTCTTCCTGCCTTTAAAGCACTTCCTGCTGCCTCTGGGTTCCCAGGTGATGACACCTGGCTTCACCTCGGCCTCCCTCTCTTGTTCCCCACGGCAGGTCAGGCAGTTTCCTTGGTTTCTTGTTCCCTCTTGTGTCTTTCCTTTCTCCATCTCTGCTTCCCCCTAGCCTGGCTCAGGTCCTCATCCCTCCATGTCAGAGGAATAACTACAAGCCTGTCCAATGGTCTCCCAGCCGCTGGGCTGGTCTCCTCCTCCACGCAGGGCCCCAGAGATGTCTTTCTAAAGGATGTTTCTGATCATACTACTCCCATCCCCAGCACATTCAGGGGCTGGCCAGGGCCCAGAGGGTAAGGGTCACAGTCCAGCCCAGACTCTCCGTGACCTTCCCAAACGGTGTCTTCATGCTGGGTGCGGGGCCCAGGACCTCCACGAGCACACCCCACCGCCTCCAATTCTCACCTCTGTACCTTTACTCAAGTTGTCCCTGCCTGCGACTCTCTCCCTCCTTCAATATCTTTTACTATTGAGAGCTTCTCTACCCATCTTTTGAGGTGCTTCTCACATGCCCTCTTTCCGGGGAGATTTTTCAGGCCTCCTTGTGGTTAATCTGTGGCCTCTGCACTTGGTACCCCTTCCTACTGCGTGTTTGGTTGAATTTTTCTTATAATCTTTCCCGACTTAGCTCTCTGAAGGTAAGGAGAAAAGTTGTAGGGCCTCAGTTAATCATCAGAGGCTCTTGAAAGAGACTCCTCCTCTCTGTCTTTCTCTGCTCTGAAATGGAATCCAGCCTATTTATTAATAACAAAGAGTTGATATTTATTGAGTCTTTGCTGTGTCCTGGACAGTGTCCCCAGAGATAGACATGCATTGCCTTAGTTCATCCTCACAACAACCCTGTGAGATAGAAACCTTGGTTGTTCCCATTTTACACATAAGGACATCAAGGCATAGTGAGGCCAAGCAACTTATCTACTTCTCAGCGGTTGGCTGCCATTCAAATCCAGGCTGGTCTGCCTGCCTCCCTCCCTCCATCGATCTAACCGGGCTCAGTGGCAGAACTAGAATTTCCCATTTGCCTAACTGCAGCTGTGAAGTGGGGAAGTCTGCCCTGGGAAACCTGAGGTCTGAGGGGAGCGGGGAGGCCCGTTAGAGCAGTGATTTACCTCTCCTGGGGTTCTGAAATTTGGACTGCACAACTTGACACTTCTCCCTCCTGTTCTCAGCTCTGCCATCAGGAGGAAGAGGAGGATGTGTCATCCGAGAGAGCAGAGCCGCAATCAGGAGACCCGGGTGCTAGTTGCAGGACTAGCCCTTGCTCACGGCACGGCCACAGTCTGCTCTGCGGGCCTCGATTTCCAAACCTGGGAAATAAGAGGGTTGGTTTGGATGATCTCTGAGACCATTTCCAGGTCAGTCAATCCATGATGTGCTATCTTCAGGCAATTTGCGTCACCACTTGGACCCTGAGTTTCCTCGTTAGTAGAATGAGGTGCTCACCCCTGCACAGCGGCAGAGAATTATTGAGGAGGGGGATCACTCCAGTGGGATCACTCTGGCGATGGTTACTCGCAGCTCTCAGCAAAGCTGGGCACAGCCAGTTATCAGGGTGCTGGAAATAGCCAACAGTTCCCAAAATGTTCTCCAACAGCAGGAAATGTGATGGCAGCGATTCCCAAATAGTCGCTCTCTGCTCAGCTTCAAAGGGCAACCTCCTCCCAACCAGCCACTTCCTTCAGACCTTTCCTCCTGGTCCCAAAGACCAAGGTGGGCGCATCCCAGTCCAGAGCTGCCGAGAGGCGTTTGCGCCGAGAGAAAAGGCACGGCTCAGGGCAGGAGGGGAGCAGTCAGGAGCTGGAGGGGAGCCGACTCTGGGCTGAAGCCCTCTCAGAGGGGAAGACTGAAGAAAGTGGAAGGACGGGCAGGGTGTTGACAGAAGCACTGGACCGGGGCCAGGACTGCACGGTTCCAGTTCTTTCTGCCGCTGAAAGGCTATGTGACCCTAGGCCTGCTGCTTCCTCTCTGTGAAGTGACAGTTGTCTGTCTGGCTGAGAGGGAGGTGAGAATTTCTGAGGGCCCCTTCCACACTAGAGCATCACGACCATCATCCTGTGCTCCCACTGTGAGACAGCAGCGGTCTGGGCTTCTGCTTTCTCTTTCCTTTTAGTTTTAATTTAGTCCCCACCACTTCTCTCCGTTGAAGTTTGGCCACAGAAACAACCTCCAGGGTTGTTTAGTACAGTTTTGGAGACGGCTGGATGAGAGGGACACTTGAACATAATCTTTTAAGCATTAGGACCACAGCGGTCTAAGTTTTTCTGTCTTTAGCATCTTGCACACGGCACGGTACACAGGAGGCATTCAGTACGCATAAGGTGCATGAGTGCGGATGGATGAATGAATGAATGAGGTGCCTTGGATTCAGAATAGTGGTTACTCCCTCCTTTGCCACAGGTCCAAGGAAAAAGCGGGGTTTGCTCTGCAGGTACCTGGGACTTAGCGCAACTGTTGTAGTAGCCTCCCAACTGGCCACCCTCCCTTCGTAGGCTTTCCTTAAAATCACAGAGGCTTACCTTCCCTGGCCAAGAACCTCCAAAGGCTCCTCCTGGGTGATGAGATGAAATCCTGGCTTACAAGGTCCTCTAATTGGATGCAAACTCCCATTTCTAATCTCATCTACCTCCCCTCAAAACGCTGAGGGTCTCCCTCCTAATGCTGACCAATCCCAGAGTGCAACATACCTTAACTGAAAATTCAAGTTAACTTAAGTGAAAACTGCATGTTGAGGGGTTAGTGTGGTGTCTGGTACACGGCCAGTGCTCCGTTCGGGCTATCCTTCTTCCTGCTTTCCAGGAATTCTAGAAATTCCTGGTTTCTCCACTTGTGTATTCCCTTCAGCCTCATGAGGTCTTCCCATGGCCTCAGATTCCATCACTCTTTCCTTTCCATCCGCAGCCTATTTTTCCCTCGGAGGTTGTTTTCTTTTTTTTGGCTGTGCTGTGTGGCATGAGGGGATCTCAGTTTCCCGACCAGGGATCAAAACCCGTGCCCCCTGCATTGGGAGCACGGAGTCTTAACCATGGGAGCACCCAAGTCCCCCCTCAGTGCATACTTTTAAGGCGCTTCCATATTTGTCTTCTGATGCCTCTGCAATGCGCGGCTGACTACTTTTTTGAAAACAAAGCTCAAGGAAACATCTTGGGAGCCACCTCCCGGCTTCTACAATGGGGCCTGGCTCAGGGCAGGTGGTGCTGGCAGCTGACTCCGAGCCAGACGGCCCCAAACTTCCACGAATCATTTCATTTACTCCACAAAGGCTGTGCCATAGGTAGGAATGGGATCTGTCTTACAAATAAGGAAACTGAGGCTCAGAGAGATAACGTGATCACGGTCAGTTAGTGGCAAAGGTCTGACTCCACAGCTCTGAACCACTGTGTTAATTTATCTTCGGTAACAGTTAAATTAAGTTGGGCAAAGAGTCAAACAAGCTCTCAGCTGACCCTCATGGGGTTTGGGCTCACAGCCTGGTGGAGGGAAGGAAGCGGGGAAGACACAAGGTAAACTGCCTGACTTTCAGACTCACTACGTCAGAGATGAAGAAAGGGCTCTTCGAGATTGTTAGGTCCAACCCCTCACTGTACAAATGGAGTCACTGAGGCCCAGTGAGGGCAGGGGCTGGTCCAAAGTCACACAAGACCAGACTCGGGACTTCCCTGGCGTTCTGGTGGTTAAGACTGCGCTTCCACTGCCAGGGGGCACGGGTTTGATCCCTGGTCGGGGAACTAAGATCCCGCGTGCCATGCACAATGCAGCCAAAAAAATAAATAAGAAAAAAAGAAAAGAAAAAAGACCAGACGCAGCACATTTCCCAACGTCCCCACACCATTCCCTGCTCAGCAGCTACAATAAACACACGCTGAACCGCAGGAGGGCAGGTCAGCCGGGCCAGGGAGCAGAGCCCTCCAGCCAGCAGGCACCCACATGCCATGGTCACGGATAACTTTAGATCCGTGGTCGCCAGATAACTTTAGATCTGAGTCCCAGAGAAGCAGCAGAGCTGGGGGCAGGGAGATGGAGAAAGTGCAGCTGACCTCCCGTTGATCACTGATCTTCACAAAGTGGAAGCTTTCCACAGGCCTCCCCAGGTCACCATCACATCTGGTGCCCCTGAAGAGTTCAAAAGAGGAAGTCTGGGCCCGGATGTCATGGATGAAGCATGCACAGAGAAACATCCAGGTAGCAGAGGGAGGAGAGCGGACTCAAGACCCAGACCCGGCTGCGCCAGCCTTCCCAGGCTGACCTGAGCTCAGACCCTCATTCGGGATTCCCAGGAAGGGATGGGAAGATAGAAAGTCACTCCTGGGCAGGTTAACACCTCAGTTCTAACGGCAACAATCTGGGCTGCAGGTTCTAGGTCAAAACCACAGATCCCTCTTGGAAATGTATTTATGTGTCTGTATGTCTCTTTTTATTTAAATAGAGAAGAAATAGAAAGGGAGTGATCTGGAGACACATCCTGGAATGTCAATGTTAGAAAGCCAAGATCTTTTTGTCGAACTCTCTCATTTTGTAGCCAAGAACATAGAGACTCAGGGAGGGAAAGAGACTGGTGCAAGGTCATAAAGCAAGTGTGCGGCGGATACAAATGTGAATACAGGTATTTGGACTCCTGGTTCAGTGGTCTAGCACAATAACCGGGACAGAGGTGGTGGTGAAACGGTGGGAGAATTGTCAGTTGGCCCGAACATATTTCTTCCTCCCCCCCCCGCCCCCAGAACTGGCACCTGCCACCACACCCCACCATGCAAAGCACACACATCACTCGCTTCACATTCAGAGGCTCAGAATGTTTTTGGCTTCGACAAAGCCCAAACCAGGGCAGGGACTGTGACAAGGGACGGAAGCTGGGAAGGCAGGAGGAGGAAGATGGGGAGTGGAGGTGGACAGGATCAATGGCTACGGTTCTTCAGCCACTCAGACGTGAGTAGGAGTGACCGTGCCGCGCCCTTACTGGCTAGTGGGAGTGGGAGCTTTTCCTAAACCCCAGTTGAAGACAAGAGCCCACCCTGGCCCCTCCCCCCACCCCTGTCCCTTCTTTAGTCTCTGAAGCTGGAGCGTCAGGCTGGGTCGTGGCGGGGGATGACCACTTCTTAGCAGAGGTGCCCGCCAACGCCAGCGGTCCTAGTCCTCGCCTCCACAGACAGCCAGCAAGGCCTTCAGGAAGTGACCGGAGGTGTCACCCTGGCAGGGACAGAGGGAGAGCAGAGTGAGTGAAACAATCTTGATGACCTCAAGGCCCCCTCCTCCCAGCTGCCGGAAGCCTGGATGTCTCCCTAGTAGGTAAATGTGACCATGTCCCTTTCGTGGCTCCCCATCATCCTAAGGAAAATGTCCAAGCTCTAGGCTTGGCTTCAAGGCCTTGTGTGGTCTGACCCTTATGAAGCTCTGTGCCTTCACCTCCCGCCTTCCTTCCGGGAGCATCTTGGTCATCTTACTACCTACATACCTACCATTGCTCCACCCAGCACGCCCTCCACACTGGCCCCAAATCCTGTCTGCCATCAGATGCCCCCTCCTCTGTGAAGCGTTCCTGCCTCGATTCTTGTCTCCTCCCATGGCTGCCTTGCACCCTGCTAACCCTCCCCCCACGGCCATTAACTCAAGTGTTAAGGCAGCAGTCCCCAAACTTTTTGGCACTGGGGGACAGTTTTCCCACGAACCATGGTTGGGGGGGAGGGGAGGGGGACGGTTCAGCGGGAATGCGAGTGATGGGGAGCGGAAGGTGAAGCTTCACTTGCTCGCCCGCCACTCACCTCCTGCTGTGCGGCCCGGTTCCTAAGAGCCCGCGGACCGGTACTGATATGCGGCCCAGGATTGGGGACTCCTGCGTTACGGGATTCCTTATTTGAACAAACATTATCGAGCACTTACTGGGTAACAGGCCCTTGCAAGAATTTATGTGACCATCATTGGATCTATGTTGTATTGTCTGGCATATGACAGGGTTATGAGGGGGAGGGAGCAGACTCTCTCCCTCTTTTTAGAGGGCTCCTGTCATTTTTATCATATTTTTTGTTTTTGTAATTTTTGATATATGATTAAAAATAATATATCAGGACTTCCCTGGTGGTGCAGTGGTTAAGAATCCGCCTGCCAGTGCATGGGACATGGGTTCGAGCCCTGGTCCGGGAAGATCCCGCATGCCACGGAGCAACTAAGCCCGTGGCCACAATGACTGAGCCTGCACTCTACAGCCCACGAGCCACAACTACTGAGCCCGCGAGCCACAACTACTTGGCCCATGTGCCACAACTACTGAAGTTTGCATGCCTGGAGCCCATGCTCCACAACAAGAGAAGCCACCGCACCACAACGAAGAGTAGCCCCCGTTTGCCACAACTAGAGAAAGCCCAAGGGTAGCAATGAAGACCCAACACAGCCAAAAGTAAATAAATAAATAGATATATAAAAAAAGAGGAACTTTCCTCTTAAAAAAAAAATCATTGTTGTAAACAATTCAAATCAAAGGATTATACAATAAAAGTCTCCCTCCTACCCCAACCCCTAATTTCCTAAATCAAGAGGTAGCCACTGTTGTGTTTACTTGTATGATTTTCTAGCAATGCTTTCCCATATGCATATACAAATATGTATATATGTATAATGTCCCTTTTCTGCAGAGCATTCATACCATTCTGGGCCATAATTTTTGACTTAGAGAAGATCCCAAATCAGCACATAGAGCCTCCTCATGCTTTTTCATGGTTGTACTGTATTCTATCATATGGATGCACTGTAATTTATTTAACCAGTTCTGTATGAAGGGCTTCCAATCTTTTGCTACTATAAAAGACTGCTGGCATAAATATTCCCGTACGTGTCTTTGAGAACACATGTGGCTATGCTATGTCCGTAGGATAAATTCCTACAAGTAGAATTATCAAGTCCAAAGTACATGCATTTAAAATTTTGAAACTGCCAAACTACCCTTTAAAGATGTGCTACCAATTTACATCACAAGGAGACATCACCTCATACCTGTCAGAATGGCTATTATCAAAAAGACTACAAATAACAAGTGGTGAAGATGTGGAGAAAAGAGAACCCTCGTGCACTCTTGGTGGGAATGTAAATTGGTGCAGCCACTATGGAGAACAGTATGGAGATTCCTCAAAAAATTAAAAATAGAACAAACGCCGGAGGTGAGCTGAGCCGGGGCCAAGCCGAGGCCAAGCATTCCCGACTCAGACACCACCCAGCCGCCCATCGCGGGTGCAACGCATGCAGCGAGAGCAGCGGCGGCGGTCGCCGGGCTCAGCCCGGCGGAGCTGCCTGGACGCGGATGCAGCTGTGATCGCCCGCCCCGGCCCCGCTGAGCAAGAGCTGTTCCGGGAAAAGATATGAGAAATGAGTGTTGGAAGTCGAAGAATAAAGTTGTTGGGAATCCTGATGATAGTAAATGTCTTCATTTATTTGATTGTGGCAGTCTCCAAAAGCAGTAGCCAAGAAAAAAATGGAAAAGGGGAAGTAATAACACCCAAAGAAAAGTTCTGGAAGATATCGGACCCTCCCAAGGCATACTGGAACAGGGAACAAGAAAAGCTGAACAGGAGGTACAATCCCATTTTGAATGTGTTAGCCAACCAGACAGGGGAAGCATACGGATTTTCCAACATAAGCCATCTGAATTACGGTGAACCTGACCTGAGGGTCACATCAGTAGTTTCAGGTTTCGACAGTTTGCCAGACAGATTTAAAGACTTTCTGTTGTATTTGAGATGTCGAAATTATTCACTGCTTATAGATCAACCCGATAAGTGTGCAAAGAAGCCCTTCTTATTGCTGGCGATTAAGTCCCTTACTTCACCTTTCGACAGAAGGCAAGCGATTTGGGAATCTTGGGGCAAAGAAACCAATGTGGGAAACCAAACAGTGGTGCGAGTCGAGTCTTCTTACTGGGCCAGACCCCCGCAGAGGACAACCATCCTGACCTTTCAGATATGCTGAAATTTGAGAGTCAGAAGCACCAAGACATTCCTATGTGGAACTACAGAGACACCTTCTTCAACTTATCTCTGAAAGAAGTACTCTTTCTCAGGTGGGTGAGCACTTCCTGCCCAAATGCTGAGTTCATGTTCAAGGGCGATGATGATGTTTTTGTGAACACCCGTCACATCCTGAATCACCTGAATAGCTTGTCCAAGAACAAAGCCAAAGATGTGTTTATAGTTGATGTGATTCCCAATGCTGGACCTCGTCAGGATAAGAAACTGAAGTACTACATCCCGGAAGTTCTTTACACTGGCGTCTACCCGCCTTATGCAGGGGGAGGTGGATTCCTCTACTCCAGCCACCTGGCTCTGAGGCTACACAATGTAACTGACCAGGTCCTTCTCTACCCCATCGATGATGTTTATACTGGAATGTGCCTTTAGAAACTTGGCCTCGTTCCAGAGAAACACAAAGGCTTCAGGACATTTGATATAGAAGAGAAAAACAGGAATAACATTTGTTCCTATGTAGGTTTGATGTTGGTACATAGTAGAAAACCTCAAGAGATGATTGATATCTGGTGTCAGTTGCAAAATGCTTATTTAAGTTGCTAAATTATGTACAAACTAAATTTTGCGTAGAAAGATGTATCTCGACTAGTTCCCATGTTATGTTCTCTCACATTAGAGGTAATTTCTATGTAAAACCATCAAAATTGCCTTTATGAGTAGTATCCATATGAGGGTCTCTAAACCTTTCAGTGTAGTACTTTCTGAAGAGGGAAAGCAGAAGATCCTAATTTTTATGTAGGATATGACAGAACGAATGGTTCTGACCCTTCCTGCTGGCTAGTGGTCATTGTTTTCTAACTTGTCCCCCTTGTCATCTGAAATCATGTTTCTGGAATTTGATCGTGTTATTATTTGTTTTATTTTTGTTTTGCTCTCATATGATGATAACCCTATTTCCCATTATAATGAGTGAACTATCTGCGATTTAGGTATTCATAAACCTATTGGCTACAAAGACATTGTTATATATGACTCAATGCTTTTTGTGAAATGGAATAACATTTTCATGAAATTTGGATGAATTTTTTAAACTGTCTAGAAAACTTGACTTCTTTCGAAATTTCCTGCCGCCACAACATTTCCTTGTGTTAATCTAATCAATCAATTTTGCAAAATGGGAATCACTGTGTGACATTCATCCAGTTTGCCTTGTTATGGTCTTATGGTCATAATAAGGAGAAAGCTTAACTATCTTGTATTTGGTTTGCTGGGTGGTGTTGTGATAGTTCTCTCTGTTTCAGTCCTTGAAAATAATGAGTATGATTCCATAATCTTCAAACTGAAGATTGAATTGACCCTGGCAACCATATTGTGTTTATGATTTTTCATTGTGAACCAGGAAAGCATATGTAACTTTTGAACTTTAAGTGAGAAGATTGAAGTGGCAGACCTTTTTATCAGTGGTTTGTCAGTTTAAAACTGCAGAATTCTATTCTTGCCATATGGTTACGTGT
This sequence comes from Physeter macrocephalus, assembly GCF_002837175.3. Taxonomy (NCBI): domain Eukaryota; kingdom Metazoa; phylum Chordata; class Mammalia; order Artiodactyla; family Physeteridae; genus Physeter; species Physeter macrocephalus. Next base: position 93,458 of record NW_021145331.1, read on the forward strand.
TGCTTATACAAAATTATTATCCTGAGTAGTGACTGCTTTCCTGTCTCAGTGTAGAAGTGCCTGTGTTTTAATTTACTGTTCAGATCAAATACCAAAACATTTTCTTAAATATATTTTGTGTACTATTTTATTTGCATACAGTGTTGTTGATGAATTATTTAACTAGAGCATGGTATTTTAAGTAGTAAGTATAACATATGTTAGATAAAATTAACTGTCATTTTTGCATTAAAAAAAAATTTTTTTGGTGGGGGAATATGAACTAGAATTCTGCCAAACTGTTGCTTATATATACTGTCTTGTAACATGCTTTCTTGAGATGCTTTTGTGTTATAGATATGAAGATTCTTACCAGATGTGATACTGGGGACTGTAAGAAGATAGAAATAAAGTCACCATATTTTTAATTGTCATGTGAAAAAAAAATTAAAAATAGAACTACCATATGACTCAGCAATTTCAATCCTGGGTATTTATCCAAAGAAAACAAAAATATTAATTAGAAAAGATATATGCATTTCTATGTTCATAGCAGCATTATTTACAATAGCTAAGATATGGAAGCAACCCAAGTGCCCATCAATTGATGAATGGATAAAGAAGATGTGGTATATACATTCAATGGAATATTACTCAGCCATAAAAAATGAAATCTTTGCCATATGTTCACTTAGAACATATGCTAAGTGAAATAAGTAAGAAAGAGAAAGAGAAATACTGTATGGTTTCACTTATACTCAGAATCTAACAAACAAAATAAATGAACAAACATAACAAAAAAAGAAACAGAGTCATGGATACAGAGAGCAAACAGGTGGTTGCCAGAGGAGAGCTGGTAGCGGGAGGAAAGAAAAAGGTGAGGGAGATTAGAGGCACAAACTTCCAGTTGCAAAATAAATGAGTCATGGGTATGAAATGTACAGTGTGGGGAGTATAGTCAATAACTAATATCTTTGTATGGTGACACGCTGTAACTAGACTTATCATGGTGATCATTTTGAAATGCATAGAAAAAAATCACTATGTTGTATAAGAGAAACTAACCTAATGTTGTAGGTCAATTATACTTCAAAAACAAACAAACATACAAACAAACTCATAGAAACAGAGATCAGACTTGTGTTTACCAGAGGTAGGGGATGGGGGAGGGGCAACTGGATGAAGGCGGTCAAAAGGTACAAACTATAAGACAAATAATTATTAGGAATGTAATGTACAACATGATAAATATAATTAACACTGCTGTATGTTATATCTAAAAGTTAAGAGTAAATCCTAAGAGTTCTCACCACACACACACAAAAATGTACTATTTCTTTAATTTTGCATCTGAATAAGATGATGGATGTTCACTAAAGTTATTGTGATAAGCACTTCATGATGTATTTAAGTCAAATCATGCTGTACACCTTAAACTTATATAATGCTACATGTCAATTATATCTCAATAAAACTGGAAGAAAAAAATAATGAAGATGTGCTACCAAGTTACATTTACACCAAGTCTGTATGAGACTGCCTGTGAGCTTCCTCATGGGTCTTGTCAACCAAGTATAGCATCAAACTTTAAGATTTTGGTCAGTCCCCAAAATCAAAGAAATGCGCTTCATAAATGAAAAAAGTCAGATACAAAAAAATCACATATTACATGATTCCACTTACATGAGATAATCAGAAAAGGCAAATCTATAGAGACAGAAAGTCACTTGTAGGTGGCCTAGGGCTGGGGGTGGAAATAGGTAAACAGGTACAAGGGACATCAGTGGGGTGATGAAAATGTTCTAACACTGGATTGTGGTGAAGGCTGTACAACTCATTAACTTTACTAAAAATTACTGATGCCCTTAAATGAGTAAATATAATAAAATTTATGACCCTTAAATTACACTTCAATAAAATTGCTTTTAAAAAGCCAAAAAAACCCCGCTCTTGTTTTATTTGGAAATCTTTATAAGCCTTTGATCCATCCATCTGAAATCTATTTTGGTATAAACAGTGAGGCAGGTCTCCTCTCATTTAGCAACGTCTTGGCTGTTCTCAGAGGTAACATTCTGGGAATAAAAAGGACTTCTAATCTATGTTCAAGCATCTGACACTCACCACTCCCCCACTGACCTCTCACCCCGCCCCTCACCTCAATGGCTTGGTGGAGAGACTTGTCATATTTCTCAATGAACTCCCGCCGGATGTTGAGCAGGTCGATCTCACTCCGGGAGACCATGATCCTGGTGAGGGTCTTCTCCTCTGTGCCAGCACCCTGGTGGAGCCAGGCGACAGGGAGAAACACAGGGCAGGAGGAGAAACGGGCTTAGGTCAGGCAGGAACTCATGCGTGGCCCTCTGCCTCTCTCCCTTTTCCCTCCAAAACCAGGATGGGACATCCTGCCTCTGTTTTCCACAAACAGTCCTGACTCAAACTCCCCTGTGCCAGGACTGGCCAGACAGAGGCAAGAACAGCCTGTATGAGTTGAATAGTGTGCCCCCAAAATTCATGTCCACCTAGAACCTGACAAGGCGATCTAATATGGATATAGGGTCTTAGCACATGTAATTAGTTGAGGTTATACTGCATTTGGGTGAGCCCTAGATCCAATGACTGGTGTCCTTACAGGAAGAGGACACATGGACATACACACAGATAAAGGCAGAGACTGGAGGGACTCATGCTTAAGTCAGGAAACACCAGGATTCCAGACGCCCACCCGAAGCTAGGAGAAAGGCATGGGAGAGTTTCTCCCTCAGGGCCTCCAAAAGGAACCAGTCCTACCAACACCTTCATTTTGGACTTCTGGCCTCTAGAAGCATGAAAGAATACATTTCTGTTGTTACCTACTTTGGGACAGCAGCCCTGGGAAACTAATACAGGGCCCAAGGAGCAGACACAGGTCACGGAATACATGGGCAGCCAAGGCCCACCTCTGCTCCCCAAGGAGCTCTGAACACCAGCTGAGGAATCAGAGCCGGCACGTGGCGGGGGCTCAAGAGATGGCTGTCATGTTTGTGGACAACAGGCTGACAGGGCTCTCAGGCTCACTCCCACCACACTGCCTGCACAGGCTCTGTCAGCAGCTGAGACCCCACTTGCTGGGCTGAGAGGGTGGCCAGAGTGGCTTGGGTTTTCAGGAAGCCAGGGCTAGTCCCAGAGCTGAGCACTTGCTTCCTTTCGTGATCATTGGTCATAGGAGACACTGTGTCATCTGCTAGAATGTGAGCTCCAAGGGGCAGAGACTGTCCTTTTCAGCCCTGAGTCCCCAGAATAAGTTTCTCAACCTTGGAGCCCGGGACCAGATCATTCTTTGTTGCGGGGAATCTGTCCTATACGTTGTAGGATGTTTAGCAGCATCCCTGCTCTCTACCCACCAGATGCAAAAAGCAACGCTCCCCAAGTTGTGACAACCAAAACGAGTCTGAACCTTGTCAAATGTTTCCCGGGGGGGCAACGTAAACCCTGGTTGAGAACTACTCTCCTAGAACCAGGCATGAGGCAGATGCTGATACAGATCAAATGGGTGGAAACAAACACAATTCCTGATCCAGGGGATGGCGCACATCTGTGTCTGTGGGGGCAGAAGTGCTCAAAGGGAAAGGGACAAGTTAAGTTTTCTTACCTTCATAGATTTGTAAAGTTTGTCGGCAAAGAAGAGAGGCTTATTCTTGACACTTTGAACTGGAAGGAACAGGAAAGAGATGCAGGGAACTTGGTCAGAGGAGATGTGCCCAGACCATGGGCTGCTACTGCTGCTAGAGAAGTAGCACCTCCTCTATCCGCAACCTGGGCCCAGGATCGTTGCCAACGCCAGGGTCATAGCCAGGGCCTGACACTTTCACTCCCTCTTCCTGACGCCGCCTCCTCTGTCTCATCCCTAGACCTGGCTCTCACCGGGTTGCAACTCACTTCCTGCTAAGGTGCTTGCAGCTAACTAAGGCTAGTAGAGGACTCAAAGGGAAGAAACCACTCGTGAACCCAAGGTACAGGGCCTCAGACTTGTAAGGGCATCAGAATCAAAGAAGAACTTGTTTAAAACTCAGGTTTTGGGCTCCACCCTAGAGACCCAGATTCAAGAAATATTTCAAGCAGAAGTTCTCAAAGTATAGTTCCTGGAAGACATCAGCATCATCTGGGAGCTTTGCAGAAATGCACATTCTCATACCCATCCGAGATGTGCTGAATCTGCAACTCGGAAGGTGGGTGACCAACTCATCCCACTTTTCCTGGGACATTCCTGGTTTTAGCACAAACCCAGATGGTTGGTCACTCCATTCTGGTGCAGCCTAATGTTTGAGAACTACTGATTGAGAGAAATACTATGCCAAAGAATGTCTGTCAGTATAATTTAGGGCACGGTGCCAATCCCTAGGGCTGAGTGTTGCCCACTCTTGCCCCATTGGCAGCCCCTGCTGCCCACCCATCCCTACTCCAGATACTGCCTGCCTAACAACCTCCCACACTTTCGCAAGGCCTGGGGGTCTCTAGTCCTCAGCAGCTGCTGGATTCCAAGGCTCCAGAGCTCACAGGGGCGGGAGGGTGTCTCAGGTAGCTTAAGGAGGAGGAATCAGATGCCAGGACCAGAAAGCCAGAATGACTCTGGATATAAAAGTATCTCTATCAGGAAGGCGGTGGCGAGAGGCTGGAGCTGTGCATCCCAAGGGCACAGTCACGCAGGAGACAGGCCTGTACCCTCCCCTGCAGCAGGCTCGGGAACCGGGAACCGTGGGAAAGATCACATTACATACCGACCTTCCCAGGTCCTTATGAAGCTCCCTATCACCTCCCAAACAAACCCTAAGCTCCTTGGCCTGAAAATCAAAGTTCCTGCCTGCCTCTGCTCTCTCATTGCCTCTGTTCCCCATTCTCTGAACATTCTGTGAATTCCTTTGGGCCTCTGTCCTCCCGGTAAGAAGTCTGCTGTCTGCCTTCCACTACTTTACCTCCCGAATCCACATCCCAATCCCATCACCTCCCCCAAGGAGCCTGCCCTGACTCGGAGCCAGGGGCTCAGTCAGTGTGGTTAAAGAGCAGACTGGGAAAACTTCCATCCTCTGCAACCGACCCCAAAAACCTTCCCCAGAACCCGAAGCCCGTCATCTCCCTCAGAGGACCCCGGGGGCTGCCGTGGGATGGAATGAGGTGGAGTGGTGTGTCGGTATGCACACTTGTGCACACGCACATACACATGGTCTAGGTGGGAGGAGAGAGGACAGAGAGAGAAACACGAGGAAAGCGAGGTCTAGACGTGTCCCCATAGACCAATTACTCTGGTGATTAATCGGAGCGTGAGCTTTGGGCTCGGGCGGCCTCCGGTGTGAGTCCTGACTCCACTACTGATACGTAACCTTTCTGAACCTCAGTGTCCCACTTTGTAAAATAAGCAGATAAAAGCACCTCGTAAGGATTCAACCAAAGCTGTGTGCAACTGGCTTCACACACTGCCTGGCAGGAAATAATAATAGAAGCTAACATTCATCCAGTGAATTCTATGTGCCAGGGGGCAATGTTTTTAAGTGATGGATAAGTAACTCATTTAAATCTGTGTACTATTATCATGTCCACTTTACAGAGGAGGAAAACTGAGGCACAGGGCTTCTGTGACTTGCCAATCGATGTAACTGTACAGATAGTAAGTGGCACCGCTGGGACTCTACCTGGATTCACTATGCTATTCTGCCTCCTAGGTATTGTTCCCAGGTGGTAAAGACCCACTGAGAGTTAAATAATAACATCACAACAATAACACCTCTGCTCCATCTGTTCTAAAACACCGTTTCCTCCAATTTGAAGTCCCTGAAATCAAGATGCATCCTGTAATTGATGGCAATTATGTGAAAACCTTCCACTGACACCTCCAGGTAAGATGAAAAAAAAATGTGCATCAATACAATGCATTTTGTAGTCATAAATAAGATACTGCTAATCACTAATACTAATAAAAACAAGTTTGACCTTTGCTCATATCTACTCATCAACTCAAATTACATAATAAGAGAGTAACTAAAGAGATCCAGGTGCTGGGAGGAGGAAAAGGTAGGTAGGGGTGTGTGTGTGTGTGTGGGGTGTGTGTGTGTGTGTGGGGTGTGTGTGTGTGTGTGTGGTGTGTGTGTGTGTGGGGGGTGTGTGTGTGTGTGGGGCGTGTGTGTGTGTGGTGTGTTGTGTGTGTGTGGTGTGTGTGTGTGTGTGTGTGTGTGTGTGTGTGTGTGTGTGTGTGTATACACACCCAAGTCCTGCAGGACACTGCACCCCCCTACCCAGCCAGCCACTTCCCCAGAGAGCGCTGTTTCCTCATCCTGCCCTGCAACCCAGAACAAGTTCTTGTGTTATCCTGCCAATCACACATAGGGAGAGCCCAAGAAGTGGCAGTGCTTATTTTCCAGTACTAGTAGCTTATGAAACTATAGAGGCCACACTCATCCAGTGAACCTGGCCATGTTCCCTGTGGCCCCCAGCCCTTTCCCTTGGTCCCCACCAGTTACCAATGGCCACAAACACATCTCTGACATCCCCGGACATCTCCTTCTTGATGGTGTGCTCCACGTCATAGTTGGTCATCTTGACGAATTCCTGGAAGACTGGCCCCAAGAGAAGCCCCAGAGGTGGGAGGTGAGCTTTGACTCAGAGGAAGTGGGGAAGATCACCCCTCCCCCACCCCACCCAGCAGCAGCAGGTATGGCTGCAGCCCAGACCTGTTGTGGAAGGGATGTTCTGACCTCAGGGCTACCTTGAGCTCAGAGCCAAAACTCTATCAAGTCAGACAATGCCCCAGAGCTTTGGACAAGTTCCAGGAACCCAGGCGTGGGTAGTAGAAGGAGCATGCGTCCTATTCACAGCTCTGCCACAAGCTCACCAAGTGACCTAGGGTGAACCCCTCCCCCTTTCTGGGCCTCCCCTTCCTCCTGGATAGAGGTTTGTTTTTGTTTGTTTGTTTGTTTGCTTGTTTGCTGTGCTGAGGCATGCGGGATCTCAGTCCCTGACCAGGGATCAAACCCGTGTCCCCTGCAGTGGAAGCGTGGAGTCTTTACCACTGGACCACCAGGGAAGTCGGGATAGAGACTAATGTAAGTAATCACAATGATAACACTAAGGAAGTTCCCAGGTGCTAAGTGCTTTTTGTGTATTTATTTTTTGTACCCTCACAACAGTCATGTGAGGTAGAATTAAAATCCTAAATTATAGGTAAGGGAATTAAGGCACAGATATTCAGTAACTTGCCCAGGGTCACACAACTGATAAGTGGGAGATCTGAATGAAGGCATTCCAGCTTCCAAATCCATTCTTTTAGTCACTGTGCTAAAGCACTTTTACTGGCAAGTGCCAGGCATATGCATGTCAAAATGTCCATGTCTTAGTGGTAAGGGCACTTCATTATCACTTAATGTCAGAGCCACCACATATAGGTGTGCCCTGTGCACGCGGCAGCCTGTGTGCATACATGGTCCTTGTGTCATTATCACCCCTCACTGCCTTGCTCCTGGCAGACGTCACCAAAGAATCATGACACAGAACCTTCGAATCCTTCTCAACACAGCATTCTAGGCAGCCACTACCAATCCACTGGAGTTGGCCTTGGAGGGAAAAGCCACCTGCCATCTCTTATCCCAGGCATCCCACATGCTTCCCAAAGGAGGTGAAGAGAGCTGGCCCGAGGCTGAATGATGCTGTTAGCAGCAGAGCCAGGACTAGATGTGGCTCCTGGTCCCCAATGGCCACCATACTCCCTTGCTGGGGTAAGGAGTGGGTAGGTGGGCAACTGGCTCCTATTGTCAAGACTAGGGGATCTTCCTGCTGACTTGGGAGGGGGAGGGAATCAGGCCTCACCTCTCCGGAGGTGCTGATAGCTACGCGTGCAGAGAATCATCATGAAACGTGTCTCCAGGGAAGATTTGTCTCCACTGGACGTGTCTGCTATTTCCTGCAGAGCCCAGTTCGGGGCGAGAATTTGAGAGGGAAGACAAGAGAAAGCCTCGTTTGTTATTCACTTTCATGTCTGCCTGGGCTGAGGGCAGTTAGAAGCTGGGCTAACTCAGCCACCCAAGGAGGCTGACGTTGGCCCCTTCCTTCTTCCTCGGACTCCACATCCCCGCTCCAGTTCCCAGAGACCCCGTGGACTCACCCAGAGGAGCTGAGCACAGAGCACTTCCACCCTGGCCTCAGGGTCACAGGACTGGGCCCAGGGGAGGGGCAAACAGGCACTGGGCATGGAGACTCAGAGTTCTCCTTCCATCTTTAAACCACTCTGAAAGCCCCTCTGGGGAAGTGTGTCTGTGCATGTGTGCAAGGAAAAATGGCCTAGCCAGTGTTTCCCCGAGTGGGGTAAACAGGCAAACATATTTTTACACACTGCATAGGTAGGCTTCCACAATGATCTAGCCAGCTATCAGTTCTATTTACATCGATATGAGATTTCCTTTAAAATAACTCATTTTGGGTTAAAATGAAAAGAGTCCATTTAAAGAAAATTATTCACATCTGGTGGTATGTAGCACAAATCAGGCGGATGGTGAGTGGTGAAGTTTTGGGAAACACTTGCCTGGCCCATATGTCACCCACCGGGGTTCTTTGGAGGCCCTGAAGGGGAGAGAGAGAACCTGGGGGGCATGCCCCCAAATCACTGCCTGACTCTGCCCCTCAGCTCCACCCAGAGGCACAGCCAGACTCAGACCGTTAAAATCCACGTGAAGAACAGGGCACTCACCAAGATCTCAGCAGCGACCTGAGAGCAAGGAGGAGACAGGAGAGAGAGGGGGGAAGGCAAGAGTCAGAGGAGGCCCGGAGAGGGGGACCTGGGGTGCAGGTGAGGGAGCCTGGCTCAGGGTGGCAGAGGTCTCACAGTGGGGGGCAGGGAAGGGGCTGGGAGGAGGCACCTTCCCCTGACCTTTGGGCTGGAGCTCAAAATGAGGACAGGTCTGGGAATTCACGATGAAAGTGTTTACTGGAGGGGTAAGAGGAGGGCACAGGACAGGACACTCTACCCCTCACGCCTGGCAACCTAGGGCGACTCCTCAGAGCCACCGAGAAGTTCGACGTGAGACGTGCCCTGTTTCCTACACCTTTTACCACATTTGGAGTTGAAGGGTCCTTAGGATACCTGTCATTTACCCCCTCATGTTACAGACAGGAGACAGGAAAGCTGAGGCCTGGAGGGGACGTGCAGCCGATCAGGTGGGAAGATGCCAGCTGTTCAAGTCATCTTACAAGGGTGAATTTTCATCATCATGTTATGCTGAACACAAAATTCTGAGGTTAGGACACTATTTTGTTAGGCAAATAGCTCTGACTCGCAGGGCCTGGGAACAGAATATAGCCAGTCCTGTGTACCCCAGACTGAGTTTTGCCTTTTCTTTTTTTTTTCCGAAACTCTGCCAACTACTTTATTCTATTGGGCAGACTGAAATCATCCTCTTTATAAACAGCTCAATAGCCTTAGGCTTTAGAAATCTTTTCATTAAATAAATTTGTAATGTCTATCAAAATTCAAAATGCACACACCGCTTGATCAAGCAACTACACGTTGCTAGGAATTTGTCTTACAAATAAACCAGCAAAAGTCTTTGGAGATATTGTTCACTGTAATAGAGAAAAACTGGAAACCATTACTAGATCACTTGTTAAACAGACAATGGTTCATTTAGTAATGGAAATCCACGCAGCTAGTAAAAAGAATGAGACTGGTCTATAGGGCTGATGAGAGAGTTTCCATTTAAATTAAGCAGAGAAGTAAAGTACAGCATGCTGTGTATAAGTGTTCCTTTTATCTAGATGAGAAAAGATAAATGTATGCTCACTCTTACATATTTACTGGGAAGTCGTGCTAGAGGGGTACTCAAGATACTGTTGACAGTGGTTACCTTCAAGGAGAAGGACTGGGGGGGAAGAGCTTTTGCATTTTGTTTTATTTTTCCTGAAATTTTATGTTTACATTTCCTCAACATGCAAATACGTTAATTTTTTTTTTTTAAGTCAAATAGGAGTTATCAGAGCTACTAGGATTATGGGATGCTTCTGGTTTTTATTTACACTTTTCCATATTAAAAACAACCTGGTTGCACCTTGAGGACATTATGCTAAGTGAAATAAGCCAGTTACAAAAGGACAAATACTGTGTGATTTCAAATATATGAGGTCCCTAGAGTAGTCAACTTCATGGAGACAGAAAGCAGAATGGTGGTTGCCAGGGGCTGGGGGTAGGGGGAGCAGGTAGTTGCTGTTTAACGGGTACAGAGTTTCAGTTTTGCAAGATGAAGAGATCAGTGGATGCATGGTGGAGATGGCTGCACAACAGCGTGAATGTACTTAATGCCAATGAACTGTACATTTCAAAAAGGTTAAGACGGTAAATTGTATGATGTGTTATATGTATTTTACCACAGGTTTTTTTTTTAAAGTTATGTTAAAAAGTCTAGTATTGCTATTAAAAAGAGGGAGAGGGGCTTCCCTGGTGGCACAGTGGTTGAGAGTCCGCCTGCCGATGCAGGGGAAATGGGTTCGTGCCCAGTCTGGGAAGATCCCCCATGCCACGGAGCGGCTGGGCCCGTGAGCCATGGCTGTTGAGCCTGTGCGTCCGGAGCCTGTGCTCCGCGACGGGAGAGGCCACAACGGTGAGAGGCCCGCATACAAAAAAGAGGGAGATGTTTAAAAAATTAAACAAAATGGAATCTAAAGTGTCAAAGATTCTTCACTTATTTGGATGAGAGAACCCCCAGATATATTTGTTTTTTCAAAGCACTTTAAGACCATCATATTTGTAATATGAAAAATGCAGTGGGTAACTACAATAATTTTCCAGGTATTCAACACAAAAGCTTTTCCTTATTAGCTGAGCCACTTCATGCCAAAATTAATCTCCAAAAGTTAGAGTTATCACATGACCCAGCAACTCTACTCGCAGACATACACCCAAGAGAAACGAAAACATATGTGCACATAAAAACTTGTACACAAATGTTTATGGTAGCGTTATTCATAATAGCTGAAAAGTAGAAACAAGCCAAATGTCTATTAGCTGATGAATGAAGGTTAAAAAAAAAAAGGACTATATCCATACAATGAAATATTATTTGGCAATGGAAAGGAATAAAGTACTGATATATACTATGATATGGACAAACTGTGAAAATATTATAATAAAGTGAAAGAATGTAGCCACAAAAGGCCATATATTGTAGGATTCCATTTATATGAAATGTCCAGAATAGGTAAATCTATATAGACAGAAAGTAGATTAGTGGTTGCCTAGGGCTGGGGGGTTGGGAGGAAATGAGAAGAACCACAATATGTACAGGGTTTATTTTTAGGGTGATGAAATGTTCTAAAATTACTGTGGTGATGGTTGCACAAGTCTGTGAAGACACTAGCAACCACCAAATTGTATTCTTTAAATGGGTCAATAGACAGTATGCAAATTATATTTCAATAAAGCTGTTATATTAAAAAATAACCTGGAGATTGAATTATCTAAAAATGGCCACAATTCTTCATTTCACTCTGGATCTATAATAATTAGATCATTTACATGATTTACTGCTCACACGGGAACACTGAGAGTAAAGGGCAAGCTATTTGCAATACTGTGGGGCAACAGGTAAACACTGGCCATATGTCACCTGATCATAACAGATCCAGATTTCCAAGAGCTTGAGGTTGTTCTCGATGCCCAGAGTGAGAGCCTGGGAAAGAGGAGGTGTAAAACCAGCAAGCACACACCGTCAAGCACCAATGTCATTATTTTTCTGGGGGACCTCGGCTCTGCATATGAAATGCCTTCAATTTTCGTATACATTTTCCTCCAGCATTCCCAATTCACCTCTAGAAATCTATTCTAAGGAAAAAAACCATGAATGTGATGAGAGTTGGTTACCAGGGAGAGGGCTTTTAAAAAGTTTGGTAGATTCTTAAATGGAATAGTTATTTAGCCATTAAATGATGCTATTAATTTTTTTTTTGATGCTATTGATTTTTAAAAAATGATATGTTACCATATTCACAGAATACTCATTTTTAATTGTTATAAATCAGGAATCCATTTTTATAAATACATAAAAAGACAACTAGAATAATATATTCTAAAATATTAACAATAGCTATTATTAGTAGTAGGTTATGGGGTTTTGTTTTTGGTTTTGCTTGTCTATTTTCTAAAGTTTCTACAAAAGAATATGTATTACTTGAGAAACAAAATATTTCTAGCTTCAAGGAAATGAGTCCACACTAAGATCAGGGTCTAGCAACTGTGAATCTGGAGAAGCAGCTGAGTTGGGCGGGGCCTGGCTCTGGCTCCCTTGGTTGACTCCACCCAGGTTCTCTCGTCCGGCTTCTCTCCCGAAAAGCGGCTGCCAGCGAGGCCCACCATTGCCCCCTGCTGGCAGCAACTAGAAGCATAGCCTCCTAGGCAGACCAGGCACCAAGCAGAATTCCCCGGAGGATGAATTTTGGGGTGATGGATGGATTTGCGTTGAGCTTTCAGGAGGAAGCCAGGTTCAAAGACCCTTAACGGCACAATGGGGCTGCTCACAGCAGTACTGAATAAATACCTGCTGAATGAGGGGATGAAATGTGGCCTCAGCAAGCCAGTCTGGGCGGGGGGCTTCCCTAGACTGGGTTCCCAGGCTAGCCCCCGTAAACATATCTATAACATATTTGGAATACCTTATCTGAAGGGAACCCTGTACCTTCTGACAACTGTATTCCAAACAAGGGGCAGGAAAACTAGACACCAGCAGCTACCTGGTTTGGAAGCTGCAGGGAAATTACTATACTGGGTCCTGGAGGATATTAAATGGTATTAAGCGCAGATTTTGAAGTCAGGCAGGCCTGGTTTCAAATCACACCGTGGCCACTTAGAAACTGTACCCTTGGATAGGTAAGGGGCTTCATTTTTCTTCTAGTAAGAAAATGGGGTCATATCAAAGAATGAAACAGCCTCAGCATCATACTCAGTACACACTGTAATAGTTTCGTAGTTGTCGGGTTACAGCTACAGATTCTTCACCTCAGATGGTGCTGTAACATTTCATACCTCTGTTGGTAGAATTCAGAACAGGGCTCCTTCCCTGACTCCCAGTCTATCAGGGCTCTTTTCAACCCACCAACTGTAAAAGAAGGGGGCTGGAAACACTGGCTGTGGTATCTATGCCCTACCCCTGGACCTGGGCCGGGCCAGAGGATGCCGGGAGCAAGGCACAGGTGAGTGGGGACAGTGCAGATGGCCTCAACGGGGACTCCCCATCCATGGGGACCCAGAGGGACAATGGATTTGGGGTTGTCCAGCCTCCATGAGAAGCCATCTCCAGACCTCAAGCTCATTAGCCTTAGAAGCAGGGTAGCAGCAGAGCAGCCAGGAGACCCTATAGAACCCCCCACCTCCCTATTCACTCAACAAGATATATGTTGAGTACCAACCATGTGCTACTTTGGATACATCAGTGAGCAGACCCCAGCCCTCGATGAACTCCCTTTCTAGGTCTCCCAGGACATTCCCTTCGACTTGGTCACATTTTATAGATAATAAACTGAGACCTTTAGCACTCAGGCCCCCTTCCCAGCAGCTCCCAGACCAGCACCCTCTGGGTCAATTCCACCTAGACCACTGATTTGCTGTGTGACTTTCAGAAGCCATTCACGCTCTCAGGGCCTCCATTTTCCAACTGTAACATGAGGGGCCTGACCTGGACAATCCATAGGTTCCTTCTAGCTCTGAGGGTCTAGGGCTCGAGCTCTACTCTTCACACAGGAAATGTCAGTAGAATCAGCACCACCCTCCCAAGCCTCTCTCTGAAAGCTCTGGAAAGTGTCCTAGTCTCACTTCTAAGGGTGGAGAGGTGCAGGGGCCAAGAGTCTAAGTGTAGCCGGTCACACCAGCCATGTCCTGCCAGATGCCTTCCCCACTCCCGGACAGCCAGGGCCTGGCATGGACAGATGTCAGCTGGAGTCACTGGGCAGGGGATGGGGTGGGGTGGGGTGTCTCACCTGGGCATCTTCCCGCGCACGGTCCCGATCTTCTCCTCCCTCCTCACGGTTCCCCTGCAGCAGGACCAGTAAGAAAGTTCAGCCTCCAAACATCCACCCTCTCTGTCCCTCAGTAGCCACAGGACTTTGCTCAGCCACTCACCTCTCCGAACCTTCTCCCTCATGTGTAACATGGGGACAATAAACCTGCCTTCATAAGATAGGCAGTCATGAGCATTAACACAAACATTGGGAAGGCACTTAGCCCAATGCCTGACTCAGACACACTGAGCTTGCCATAACTGTGCATCAGGGCCTGGCGCCTGGGTTGCGAGAATTCAAGAGATGGTAACAGAAGCTCTTGGATGATGACACAGGGAAAGGTCACCTACACAGCTTTGTCCTGTCAGCTGGGGGCCCAAAAAGCCAGGTTGAGGGCAATCATGGAAGGCTGCCTGGAGAAGGGGGCACTAAGCCAGCTTTGAAAAGTGAACAATGGAGAAGGCATTGCACAAGTAGTAACTGCTTCAGTGGTAAGACTCTGAGGAGGCAGCAGGGGAAGACATCCTCTCCTCGTCAGGAGTGGACTCCTAACTCCCTGCCCTTCCCTGTAGCAACCCTTCCCCCACTCCCAGGGCCCCAGAGGGCCAAGCAGGCCTGGGGCCAGGAATTCACACACCGTGGCCAGAGAGATGAGGATCCTCTTGAAATGGCCGGACGTGTCTGAGCTCAGAGCATCTTCCAGGGACTTGTGATAGTCTGAGACAGAGAAAGGAGATGTGGGCACCTGCTGGCCAAGAAGGACATGGGATGGGGAAGGGGTCCTAGAAGGGCAGACTGAAGTCAGAGCAGTGCTGGCGGGGTGGTGGAGATGAAGGAGTTTGTAGTTGGCTCTTGAGGGTATCCAGCTACCCTCCTGTTGATTTTGACAGTGATGTGCTCATCGGTCCATCATCTCCCTCTGCTCCTGTCCCTGCTGAGGGCTCAATGCCTCTCCCCTCTCCCATACAGCAGACTCTCTGTCTTCACTCTCTTTCCTACCTTCGCTCCTGCATGGCAGTTGCTGGACCCAAAAGCACAGCTCTGATCATGTCACTTCCCTGCTCAAAGATTCTACCATTTTAAAGCTGCTCAGAAGAGAAAATGCTTAAAATGTTTTTGACTGACACGCAAGGTTCTTCAGGATAATATGAGATCATTTGTTAAAAATTTATTAAAAATTTCAAGGGGGCTTCCCTGGTGGCGCACTGGTTGAGAATCCTCCTGCCGATGCAGGGGACACGGGTTCGTGCCCGGGTCCGGGAAGATCCTACATGCCACGGAGCGGCTGGGCCCGTGAGGCATGGCCGCTGAGCCTGCGCGTCCGGAGCCTGTGCTCCGCAATGGGAGAGGCCACAACAGTGGGAGGCCCGCGTACCACAACAACAACAACAACAAAAAAAAATTTCAAGACGGTGACAGCAAAGCATGTAACCAGGCACGGGGCCTTCTGAATGCAGGGCCCTGTGTGACTGCACAGGCCAAACGCCCATGAAGCCACCCTCTCTCTCCAGTGGCCTGGGTGCTCTCTCTCCCACTCCTAGTCAAACCCTCTTCTACCTCCAGGCCTCTGTCCTGCTGGGACTCCGTCTGGGGCACCCTTTCCCCAGACACAGGGCTGGGCACACCCAACGGGCTTATCAAAGCCTCGTGGCCTAAGAGGAGGGAGATGGGGCAGGGCTGTAGGGTGAGGCCAGGAGCTGGGGGACCTGCTCTTCCCCTCACACCTCCCAGCGGCACTGGCCCCAGGCCTCCCATACTCACCCTCCTTATAGGCCTCATTGATGGCCCGGATTTCGGCGTTGGTCCGAGTGGCCAGGATTTCGATGAGAGCCTTTTCGTCTGTGCCGGCTCCCTAGAAAGTCAAGGCAAAGATGATCTGAACCACAGCACTGACCCCCGTGCAGAGGCCCGAGGGGCCCAGGTCAAAGAGACCCCTGCTCCAAGAAACCACGCAGGAGGTCAACACTCAGACCAAACCTTCCCTAATTTTCTTTTTACCCTCAGATGTGGCCCCCAGACCAGACCTTGGCACGATCAAGGGACCACACTAGCTTGTTAAGATTTCCAGAACCTCCCATGAGAAGTGCTTTGGACCAAAAATTTTAAAAAGAAAAGAATATACAGGATATGGGTGTGTGTGTGTGTATAAAAATGCTTATATGCATATATATCTGAATATAAATATTTATATCTAAATACATAAAAAGGACAGAAGCCACGCATCACAGTGTAACAGTGATTGTGGTCTACGGGTGGGTGAGGGATCACAGATGATTTTTATTTTCTTCTTTTTTGCTCTGTGTGTGTTTTCCCAAGCTTTCATGGTGAACACATATTTGTCAGAAGAAGAAAAAAAGTTCTGTGCCTCAAGGAAAACAACAAGCTACATTTGTTTACATTTGGATTTGATGGATGATACATGGACTGAGGTAGCTGAGGAACCCATTATTCTAAGGTCCCCACTTTGGGGGAGGGAAGGGAGGCAGACAAGACTGGTTAACTGATGGATTCAAATATCTGTTAAACACCCATTATGTGCCAGTCACTGTGCAAGCTGCTGGGGCAATGGCTATAAAAAAAGGTAAGACATGTCTCTGTCCTGGGAGGTTACTGCCCAGCGGTCAACCGGTCTCTGGGTCCTCTGACCTGAAGGAAAGCTTCAACAGTCTCTTTATTAGAAGCTGGGGTGTGATGAGGACAGCCTTATCCTCAGAGTGTTCTGAGATCCATAGTCTAGCCCCATCCTTCTCCTAATTCCATGTTTTTAAGTCATCCATTTTTTTGTCCAGGAATTTTAAAAGGATAATAATCTCAATTTGCTTTGCCCAGGGAATGTCTGTTCTCCTTTTAATCCTTAAGGAGCCGAAAACTCTAGTGGTTTCATGTGGTTGTCAAGTCAGGCACTCGAATCAGACAGACTGGATCCGAATTCCAGCTCTGCTACTTCCTAGTGCTATGACTTTAACCAAGTAACTTAAGCTCCGAGCCTCAGCTTCCTCATCTGTAAAATGGGGACAAAAGAGAAGCCTTGCCTTGTGGGTTGATGAGACAGGGAATTGAGCTAAGACACTGAGCCCAGGATAGGTGTGGGAGGGGCTCTACCAAGGAGTTACATCCAACACACCTGGGCTTGCGAAGAGTGCCTGTGTCCCCCCCAGCACCCACAGAGACTGCACCCCACGCCCTTGGTGCCCACACCTTACCTCCATGGCTTTCTTCAACTGCTTGGCATCATAATGGGCCGGTGGCATCATGAGCCCCAAAATCAGCCTTGCCAGGTCTCCAGAGAGCTCAGACTTCAGGTCAGCCATCAAGTCCTGCAGAGGGCAGAGCCAAGGTCATGCCAACATCAGCATTTGCCCACATGTGACTTGGGACAGGGAGGAGACATGGAAGGAGGAGACGGGGGCTCCATGTGGATGCAGGGATCGTGGGGGCCTGTGTCTATCTTGGCTGATGTTGGGTTCACTGTTTTGAGGAAGCCAAAGAGGGTGGGGGAAAAAAACCAAGCTGGAGGAAGACCTGCTTGCTCTCCTTGGAGGCAGGAGACAGGGAAGGAAAGGGGGCAGTGCCATTTCCATCCTGGGGAAACTGGTCGGCCAAAACTAGATGCCACTAACAAAACTCATATCCCCGATCGAAGCTCTAAGTGGAGCCAGTCACACACGTGTTGCTGACCACAAGGAACCTGGGGTGCAGTGGGAGGGAGAGGTGTGTGTGCAGGCAGCCCAAATCCAGTGCTGGAGACACTCCAAGAACACGTGGCCACAGGGGGTCCCACTGCCATGAAGACCCAGGTGCAGAGCTGGCTGTGACAAGCCGAGCTCCCTCCAAGGAGGATCGTGGATGCGGGGCCCAGGGCCCAGGCTGAGGCCCTTACCCGGCCGAAGTGAGACTTGAAGGTCTGGCGGATCTGCTGCCGTTGGGCGTTGCTGCGGTGCGTGATGATGTCAATGATGGTGTTCTCATCAGTCCCTGAGTCCCCAAAGCCACAGTTCAGAGGAAGGCCTTGGCCCAGCTCCCCCATCTCCCCGAGTGATGGGCCCCATCCACCTTTGTCAGGGTAGAGGCCAGGATAGGCAGTCTTATGCCCCCAAGTCCCTGCAGGAGCCTTGCTTCTGGCCCAAGCCACTAACTTCCCCTGGATTCCTTCTGCACTTCTTTCTGCTGTGTCACTAGCTGAGGAAAAAAAGACCCCTGGGGGAGCAGAGAGCACTGGATTGAGAGCCAGGGCTTCTGAGTTCTAGTCCCAGCTCTGGCAATGGCTATCCCCTTGGACAAGTCCCCTCCCCTTCTGTTTCACGAAGGGCTGGAGGGGTTACTAAGGGATCCTTCCAACCTGACAACCTAAGTCCTTTTGGGGACCCTGTGTCCTTTCTCTGTAATGCCCTGAAAGCTGGACCCCAAGTCCCTCTAACCACAGCAGGTTGACTCTGGAAGGCATCAGGGTACCATTTCCTGCCCCTCAGATCAATGCCATCAACCTCAGACCTGGCACAGGACTCTGTCTTCATTTACTTATTAATTTTTTAAGGACTCTATCTTTCAAGAGCATTTTTACCCCTGTCATCTTACAGTCCTAGATATGCTTGGTAGATATTATTATTCGCATGAGACAAATGAAAATGAAGCCCAGAAGGTAAAAGACTTAGCCCAAGGTCCCCTGGGAGGCGCTGTTAGACAGATGGGGGAGAAAGGGCAATGGAAGCCAAACCCAGATGCTCTGTCCCCACTGGCCTTCCTGAGGACAGGCCACCCACCCACAGGTGGTTCTTCTCACCTAAGCCAAATGGAGGCCTGGATATGGGTAACCAGCAGGGGGTGTTCCCACGCCAGAACTGGCCTCTTGGGTTACAGGGTCCACATCCCTTATTTTATGCATGGAGATACTGAGACTCCCAGGTGGGTTACAGGACTTGCCCAAAGTCACAAAGTGAGTCAGCAGCAAAGCCAGAGCAAAAACCCAGCCTTATCACCTAGTACTTTTTTCTATACCAGGGCCTGGGAGCACCTTGGTCTCTGGGAATGTTCCTTACAAACGCCCTCACTCCCCTCCTCCCTACACCTAGGGAGCTGGAGGTTCCAGCGGGGTGGAGACTCAAAGCAAATAAAGTGCTCATCATCCTGCAGACCCCAGTCTGAGGCCTCAGCTCTTGCCCCTGCCAGGCCCATTGCCAGACCTGCCACCCCTGCTACTCCAGAGGCCAACCTGGTCCCTTTCACGTGCCCCTTACCAAGTCCCTTCATGGCTTTCCGCAAGGCTTTGGCATCTGCGTCAGGGTTAAAGTCACCAGCTGGGTGCACAGTTCCTTTCACCTGCAAGAAGCAGAAAGTGACTCAGCAGGTGTCTGGAGGCCCCCCGGGGGCCAGGCCAAGAGAGGAGCATGCGAGGGAGGGGAGGCTTTCCCCATGAGCCCCAAACCAAGCAGCTTGGGGGGAAAGAGGCGGGGGTGAAGGCACAGCAGACAGACCCCTGCCCTAGAGCTGAGAGAGGGAGGAGAGAGACAGACCCAGGCCTGGGAGCAGGTCAAGTGCTGTCAGGGGAAGAGAGGCCGGGCTCCTGCCCCAGGAGTCAGCTCTGGCCCAGCTGCACTGGAACCCAGTCCCACAGAACCCTGCCCTGTTGCCAAGGTCTTCTTACCTCTTAGAGAAACGCTCTCCCTGAAAAGGCAACTGAAATGTTCTGAAATACCAGAACAGAGTTGCCCAAATGTCAAGTCACTCCTGAATGACCTTCATAATGTTTTCTATATTTGTGTACGCCCTGTTATTTCTTAACATTTTAACTTAATTCAGCTTCTTTTCTGTTTTATTTAAATGCATTCATTTTGAAGTGCATTTAAATATTCCTAAAGGGCAAGGATTTTGGTCCATTTTGTTCTTTGATATACCCCAAGAGCCTGCAGCAGTGCCTGACACAGGGGGTAAGCTCTCAAAAAAAACTTGCTCAATGAACTAATGAATGAAAATAATTTTATATCACTATCATGAATAGAAAGTTGGTGTCATGTGCCATACACTGATTATAACCCATGAAAATAAACGTCATAAAAACAAAAAACATGTTTTCAAATACCACCAAATTTAACAAGACACCGTTGCTTGCCAGAAGCTGTGAACCTGAAGCTAGCTCTCTCAGCTCTTTGTGAAAAGGGGAAATTAGCGACTATGGCAAAGATGTGGCACCAAACTGAGACTCCTTCTTTGACATTAACAATAAGGTTGATGAAAGTGAAGCGGAGCAGCTTTCTCACTATGTGGAGTCAGTGTTATTTAATGCCATGGAGGTCCCCCTCCCCAGAAAAAAAACTCAATTCATTTCTCATATGACTTAACATCATCTGCAATGACAGTTCTTGCCTTATAATTTGGGAAATTCTGTCCTAGAACATCAGAGCACAAGAGCCCTTGGAGGGCATCCAGACTGCCATGTCTAACAGCCTCATCTGAGAGATGGAGACAGAGAGAGGTGGGGACCCGCCAAAGGTGGCTAGCAAGTGAGTAATAGAGTCCTAGGTTCCAAATATTTTCTTAGGGGCCAAGTGCTACCAGTCCCTGGATGCATTTGCCCTGAGTACTTCTGTGAACTTTTCCTTCTTGCCCTGTGTGGACCCTGGGTCTGAGGATGGTCAGGATGACCAAAAATCACCCAGTGCATCCAGGGGTGCCCATCTGTTCTCAGCTTTCATGCCTCCAAAACCCAACTGCTGGACCCAGGATGGGATAGGCCCCGCTACTGAACCAACCAGGTCTCCATTTGGCAAGGTCTGTTAGTAGTTAGTGGGGCAGAACACCTCCCAGCATGTGAGAGGTGAACGCAGGAATCAGATGCCACCACCAGAGTGCCCACCCACCCATCTGTCACTCTGCGGAGAACAGGAAGCTTCAAGACGTGAGACTCAACGTCTCAGGTTGGCCACCAGGGGGCAGCTGGGTGCCAACCAGAGCAGCAGGAAGGTGCGAGCAGAAGAGTGGAAGCTGTGGTCAAGAGGTCAAGCAGGAAGGGGGGAGGGTCTGACCTCTACTCGGGCCACTGCACTAAGTTCCCACATCTGATAGGCCACCTGCGCTGCCTCCGGGAAGAACTTGCCAGCAGCACTGGAATGGAGGGTGTTAGGGAGAGGACAGGAGGGAAGGTCATCGTGGGCAACACTCACACACACAACACGCACGCATACACACACACTTTAAGTAAATCCATCTGGCTTTCCCTTCTCTGCAGCCTGGGCCTCACCCATTCACCATAGCCCTCCCTCCACTTCTGAGAACCTTCTACCCTCTCTTGTGACTCCCCCTACCATGCTGGCTCTGAGCAGCAGCCTTCCTGGTGCCAGGCCCCATGCAGGAGATGATTTCTCTAGTCCCTCAACCTTCCCTTTCCTCTTTATAATTTGAGTGACTTCTATCCAAGTCTCCCCTCTCAGACATGTCCAGGACCAGCTTAGGGCCACGCCATCTCTACCTCTCCTTCTGTCAAGCACCCCG
This sequence comes from Physeter macrocephalus, assembly GCF_002837175.3. Classification (NCBI taxonomy): domain Eukaryota; kingdom Metazoa; phylum Chordata; class Mammalia; order Artiodactyla; family Physeteridae; genus Physeter; species Physeter macrocephalus. The sequence continues at coordinate 114,920 of NW_021145331.1, forward strand.
GTTTATTAGTTGCCAGGTAAATATCCGCTGAACTGAATCAGCCCCTAAGGCGCTTAACAAAGGTAAACAGGAGGCTCTCGTATTCTCTACTTAACTGGATCATTATAAGCCCCAGAGAAGGGAAATCAGAGTACCTGTAGTTCCTTTCCTAGAACCCAAATCTGGTCAAGTCATGCCCCAATTTAACGCCTCCAATGGCTGCCTCTCTGCTACCCTTAGGTGAGGTCTGTGTGCCAGGAAGAGGCCCCGGACCTTGCCCATCTCTCAGCCTCATCTCTCCCACGCATGCTACAAAAGCGCGACCTCAGTTACATAAATGAACCAGGCTGTGCCTTCTCCTCTCTAGGCCCTCTCTCCACCCCAAACACTCTCCCTCCAGGCCCTGTCTTCACCTCTTCACCTTCCTCCTTGCGTCTCAGCCTCATTATCTCCAGGAGCCTCCCCGCCCTGTCTGGCATAGTGCACCCTCTGAGGGCTCTCAGAGGCTCGTATACTACCCCATCATGTACATACACCCTGGTCTGTATGCCTTTCTAGGCCGGAGGCATCATCACTGTGCTTCCCCCCTCAATGCCTGCACATGGAGAGTACTTAATACAGAGATGCTGAATAAACAAGTAGTCAGAGCAGGCATCTGTATTTTTTCCATTTAACAGATGATGAAACCGAGAAACACCTGTGAAGAAAGTAGCAGGGCCTAGACCCTCATATTCTGATTCCCGGTCCACACCCCCAGACTGATTTCCAAGTTCACAGGAGTAGACGTCTCCACGTATGGGAGACCACGCTCATGTGCCCATACATGGACACGCAGACTTTCACCTGTGTGGTGCTCTGACCTTTGGGGAATCCCCAAGCCCATCCACTCCATCATCTATCCATCCATCCACCCATCCATCCAGATGAGGCCAAGAGAATCCTGACCGGCTATGCCTGAGGCCACGCCCTCCAGCCCTCGGCCAGGAGGTCACTTACTCATCATCTCCCCCACACAGCTTCAGCAGAGTCTTCTTGTACTCGCCAGAGGTGTCGTTCTGGGGCGAAAGACAGAGAAATGTTACCTCTCACTCAGCCCTGGTATCCTCTCAGACAAGGAGGGGAGGTTCTCCCCCAAACAGGGGGAGGCTGACCACGTATTCACAGCAGCCCTGACTCTCCTCCAGTCTGGAGGTAGCTGAGACCAAAAAGTGGTGTACTGGTAAGTATTAACAACTGGCTCTCTGGGAAAAAAAGAAAAAAAAAGCCCTGATTTGTAGCATTTGTCAATTTCCGTGGTGTAAATACCTCCAATGGACAATTCCAAGGCACCGATATGCCGTTACTGAACGTGGAATTAAGAAGAGATGTCTTCCCCAGACAGCTGGCCCCAGCACACCCCTGCCACCAGATAATCCCCAGCTGCGCTCTCCCACATGAAATAGTCCATAAGATAGGGCTCCCTGAGCAAAAACATTGGGAGTGCCAAAACCAAACAAACAAATGCACACTTGATAGACACGGCATATTGTACATCCCTCTTGGAGCCTCATAATGGACATACTAAAGTGAAGGCTGTGAGAAGTTCTGAGGTAAAGAAGCTGACTTATCTTTGCTTATTCTACTTTTTCCCAAACGTTTTCCATGGGACATTTTTGCACACAATGCCTATACAATTCCTATTTAGAAATACACTTTGGGGGGCTTCCCTGGTGGCACAGTGGTTAAGAATCTGCCTGCCAATGCAGGGGACACGGGTTCGATCCCTGGTCCGGGAAGACCCCCACATACTGCGGAGCAACTGAGCCCATGCGCCACAACTACTGAGCCTGTGCTCTAGAGCCCGTGAGCCACAACTACTGAAGCCCGCGTGCCTAGAGCCCGTGTTCTGCAACAAAAGAAGCCACCGCAATGCGAAGTCCGTGCACCGCAATGAAGAGTAGGCCCCGCTCACTGCAACTAGAGAAAGCCTGCGTGCAGCAACAAAGACCCAACGCAGCCAAAAATCAATAAATCAATAAATAAATTTATAAAGAAAAAAAAAAGAAACACACTTTGGGGAGCTCAGCTTGAACTCAGAAAGCTTTATACCACTCACCTGAAACAAGGAGAACCCAACCAGCTCTGCATCTGTCTCCTGTCTCCAGTCTCGTGGGCTGAACAGCCCCGAGTCATCGCCTGGCCCAGGGCCAACAGGTCCCAAATAAACCCTCCTTTGTGTTCTTCTGTGCCTCCTGCTGCCTTCAGGAGGCTGACCTCTCACTGCCCTAGGGATGGAGTCCTCAACCTAGATTCAACTTCATGCTCTTCATGGCCCCGCCCTGCCTTCCTCTAAAGAGGTGCCTCATGTCTTACAAACACCCTGGACACACTTGCTCCTCTGTTGAGCTGCCTTAAATTCCCTGAAGGTACCACAGGCTGAGGCTCCTGGAATCCCCATGAGATGCCCAGATTTTCAGGACAGTGCCTTTTCTCTTGGGAGAGCTCCCCAGCCCTCTCTGTACCCCTGTGAGAGCCTCACCTTGATCATGCTGTACAGGGACTTTTCATATTTCGTCCGGAATATCTCCCGGATGTCGAGCATGTCCAGCTCACTGCGGGAGACCATGATGCGGATCAGGGTGTTGTCCCGAGTCCCCAGCCCCTGCAAGACAAGCGGGTTTGGGGGACGGGGAGTTGAGAGGGGGCTGGAGCGCTGACAGCCCCCAGCTCAACTGAAAATACAACTTTTTGAGATAAAATGTTAAAATTAAGAATGAAAGAAGCAAATTGCCAACCCCTCCAAAGCTCCCTGTGTGTCACTCCTGCTTTTATCTCGTTCCTCCCCCAACCTCATGTCATTCCCATCCTTGATACCCTCATAATTTTACCTAACTTTGTAACTCTAAGCAATACGTGGTTTAGGTTTGCACATTTTGGAACTCTGTAAATACACCACTATGCATTTATTTGTCCATGCTGCTCCTGATGGACACTGGGTTGTTTCTAGTTCTTTCATAATACGGACAACATTGCGATGAACGTTCTTATGAACACATCATACAGGCAAACGTATCTGTGGGGCCCAGCTGTCCAGCTCACTCTGGCACTGGAAGATAGGGGATGGGCTACAGGCCACTTGTCCTTGTGGGATGGCCATGCAGGGACCTTGGGCCTATGGCCTCTGGCAACAAATGATTCATTCAGCCTGGTGCACTATGGAAATATCACCACTTTCTGTGTGTCATGTGTGTAAAGTCCTGGGAAGCACTATCCTCAGTACCTGGGTCTCAGGGATGAACATCACGAATCTTGGCAGAAAATGCCAAACTGTTTTTCACTTATTTACGTACATTGTATATAAACATTCTGTTTAATAGTATTTAAAAAGCATGGGCTTCCGATTGGGATTGACATATACACACTACTATTTATAAAATAGATAACTAATAAGGACCTACTGTATAGCACAGGGAACTCTACTCAGTACTCTGTAATGGCCTATATGGGAAAAGAATCTAAAAAAGAGCAGAGGTATGTATATGTATAACAGATTCACTTTGCTGTACACCTGAAACCAACACAACAGTGTAAATCAACTATACTCCAATACAAATTTTAAAAAAATAAAAAATAAAAAAAAGCATGGGCTTCCAACCCAGCTGGTTAGCTGGATCGGGTGCAGGCTGTCACTGCACCCTCTGATCAATCATGAGGACAGGGCAGGTATTGGGTGGACAGGTGTGTGACCAGGCAGCACTCCAGGCTCTGGAGCTCACCTGGGACAAAGGGCCATCACGCTGTCCTGTGGTCAATCCCTTGAACACTCTCTTTGGCCGGTGGACCCCAAGGATTTGCCAGACTCCCAACAGTCCTGTGGAGGCGTGCAGAGCCCACATCCCCCTACCTCATTCACATCAACCCCACCACGCACCTTCATGGCCTTGAAGAGCCTTTCAGCAAAATACTCTGGGGTGCTCCGGATGCACTTCACTGGGAAGAGGGAGGAAGAGGTAGTTATTCTGGCTGCCGCGGAAGGACGAAGGGGTGGCCCGAGCCCTTTTTTGTTTCCATTCCTTGGGGGTCACCAAGTTCAAACCTGGGAAGAACCTGGTTCCTGATAAGCCACAGTCCTAGAGTACCCCAGACCCACCACTTTTATCACAAACCCAGGGGACAGAGAAATCAGAAAATGGGCCTGTTGTAATGTGGGGAGTGCACTGCAAGGACCCCCTTCCACTTTCTAGTCCTTCGGGGTTTCACAGCGAACTGGGTCAGGTGGGGAAGCATTTGGCATGGGGCTGGGAAAGGTAGTTCCTCAACAGAAAGGTACCAGCTGAACCTCTGGATCTTGCTGGCAGAGCAGGCTAGAACCTGACTACTTTAAATAGGGTTGGTGGGGGATAGCTCTGGGCAAGATGAGGACTGGGCCATAGCTCTCCCCCAAAGAAACACATACACACAACCTACCCCAGGCTCAGACATACTGACTCTTGAAATGTCTGGCTTGCAAACAGACAATCTGGTTTTCTCCTTCCCACCTCCATACCATACAATTCACCTGTTCCTGGGTCAGAATCCCTGAATCCCTCAAAGGCCCCGGGAATGCAATGTCAGGACGTACCCACAGCAAGCATCAGCTTCTCAAAGTCCCCGGACAGCTCCCCTCGGATGCTGGCTTCGATCGGCTTCCCTGTGGTCTTCAGATACTCATCAAACACTGAGTCCGACAGAGAGAAAGGGATGTCAAGAGTACCCCCATAACACTGGAAGGAACGGGGACTTCAGAAGGGGAGGCATGGGGCTTCCCTGGTGGCGCAGTGGTTGAGAGTCCGCCTGCCAATGCAGGTGACACGGGTTCGTGCCCCGGTCCGGGAGGATCCCACATGCCACGGAGCGGCTGGGCCCGTGAGCCATGGCCGCTGAGCCTGCGCCTCCGGAGCCTGTGCTCCGCAACGGGAGAGGCCACAGCAGTGAGAGGCCCGCACATGGCCAAAAAAAAAAAAAAAAAAAAAAAGAAGGGGAGGCATAGTGGCCAGGACCAGAGTGCCACCATGAAGGTAGGGCTGGCACCTAGGGAGGGGTCAGGGAGGTCGTGCACATCACCAGCCACCACGCAGCCTCGCTGCGTCTGCTATGAGGGACTGTGTACACCTCCTGCTCCAACATGAAGACAGGACTGGTACTGAGATGGAGGGGCTGAACATCCTGTTAAGGCCTCTCATGAGGACCTATACAAACCACCGTCTAATAAAATCAAGACTAGTGTTTGGTTTGTGGATGAGGCAGCTATCACGCTCCCTTAGCAGAAAAGGAAAAGAGAAAGGAAATCTTGGCATAACTCGAAGCGGGCAGCTGTAGGTCTTCTCTGGAGCTTACCCAACCGAAGGTGCTGCTTGCTGCGATTTCCCAAAATGTAAATGAACTGGGCTTCATCTGTTCCCCATTTCAGTTCCCCTGCCTCGTACAGGTCCTGAAGGGGAAGAGGTGGGACTTAACTAAAAGAGGAAACCGCAGGAGACAGAACACACCAGCCAAGCCACTCAGAACTGCTGCCAGATCCCTGAACATGCCAGTAATTGGTAGCCTCAGGACATTTGCATACGCCTGTACAGCTTTCTCCCTTTCTTTCTGGGGAAACTCCTACTCAAACTTCAGGGCCCAGATTAAATGTCCCATTTGTTCTCAAAGCACTTCCTGATGTCCCTAGGCAGAGTTCTCTTTCCTTCCCTCCCTCTTCTAGGCTTCCTGTTTCTTTATAGCTTTGATCCAGTGTATATTATAATATTTACAGGTCCTGCTTCCCACTATGACATGGGCTCCTCAAGAACAGGAATTATGTCTTACATTCTCTGTATGTACTGCTGCAGTGTTACTGGCACATAGTGGGGGCTCCAAACACCTGGAATGTATGGTATATCCACAGGGAATGTGTTTGTGTGATTAATATATGCCTGTCTCCCCAGTACTGTCTGACTTTGTTCATTTAGGATTCCCCAATGCTTGGCAGAATGCCTGGCACACAGTAAGTGTTCAATAAATATTAATTAACTGAATGAATAAATGAACAAATGATGAAAAGCTCCAAAATACATCTCACCAGCTTTACATACTGTGTACCTTTGAAAGCTAACTGAAGTCCTTTCTTCAACAAAGCACTGTATAAATGATGGCTGTGAGTCAGTTATTTCTGGTATCTGATGCAAATTACTTTGCCTCCAGCCCTTCCCTGGATGCCCAACCTCTTCCCTCTCTCAGGGCTGCCTCGCTGTGCCCGGGGACCTCCACTGGTGCTGATTTACCTGGACGTCCTGCTGCACCAGGTCCTCGCTCACTACATCATCCTCCTCCCTGGTTCCCTGGGCAGAAAGACAAGGAACACGTGGTTCAAATACCAGAGCCAGGACAAAGCCTGGATGCCAGCGGTGGAGACACGGAGGACTGGGAAAACCGTGTGGCCCAGAGTGTCCAGGAGAAGAGACTGACAGCAGCCACTGGATCAAGACCACAGCACCTGGGAAGTCCCTGCTGGTCCAGTGGTTATGATCCGAGCTCTCACTGCTGAGGGCCTGGGTTCAATCCCTGGTTGAGGAACTAAAATCCCACACGCCACGCAGTGCAGCGAAAAAAAAGGAAAGAGAAAAAAAAAAGACCACAGCATCTATTTTGCAGCAAATCATAGGGCCCCTCCCACTGGCTTCTCCCTCATCCTTGGAGCTTGGACCAAACAGGGGAGTCCTGAGAATAACCAAGGTCTTCCTAGGTGCCTCCACCCCAGAGGAAGCCTTGTACCGAGAACATCTCTGAGGATAGAACTCCTGCCACAAGTCCTGGCATGGCCCACGAGGCCATCCAACAAGATCATAGGGGTCAAAAGTCTGCATATTTGCATTCTGTTAGGGGCTCCCATACCTTAACCCAAGGAATTCACCAATGAGGATTTGAGACTGGGGGCCTGAGATCTGAGCTCACAAGCTGTGAAGGCACCAAATCCTATTTGTGTTCCTATCACTCCACCCACGCCCTATGCCCCATCAGACAGAGGGGGATACTCACAGGGCCTAGGGGCCAGCCATACTGGGCTCCTAGTTATGTGGGCAGAGGTCAAGCCTATGCTTATCTTCTGTTCCCCCTGAACTGTGCATTTCAGGATCTCAAACCCCCTGGTTCTCTTTGGGAGTGAGCCTAAGGAGACAGAGCCGGTACGCTTACAATCCGTGCCATGTAACCGCCTGCTAGATAGATGTTAGATATTGAGGAGGCCACATCCTTGACTCCAAGATACAGGCTGGAACGCTCCTGTCCGGAACATGCGCTTTGAAAATGGGGGCAAAGGCCACGCTTTCCCACTCTTGAAGATCATCTCCTGATAATTCCGCAGCTGCTTAGTACGGAAGGAGGTTATGGTAACAAAAGCAAATGAACTGGGAGCAGCTGCTGTAAAATGGGGGGAGGGAGGGCAACGAAAGAAACAAAGAGGTGGCTTTATATATAAACCTTCCTAAAAGTTTGGTCCTTGGAGCTGGACTTGAGATACCTCAATGCCTGTTCCCAAGGGGCTGGGCAGGGAGAGGATAAGCAGCAGGGTGGGATGTGTACTCCAGCCACTGCAGTCGTGCAGAATGCAGGCCTGCTGTTGCCAGAGCTTTCGATTATTCAAAAGAATCTAGAGATCTGGTTTTGGACCAAAATCTCCCTAGTTTTAAATGTTAGCAACTAACTCAAAGTGTTTTTTTAAAAAAAAAAAAACACGTATGTGGGGGTAAATGAACAAAGGAAAAAACCCAACTTGGGCAGGCATAACTCAGCCATGGACACCAGTGTGCAGCATCTTTATGCTCTTTTTTATGTCATCCGTGGGTGGGAGGGAGTAGCAGGACTTGGCTATGGGGGAATGCCACGCAGGCAGCTCCAGAGATGCTATGCCCCCTCTGGCGCCCCTGCTGGTGAGCTCAGGTAGGTGCAGTGGCTGGGGAAGCCACGGCAGGAGCGAGGCTGGAGAGGAGGGGGAAGAGGTATGTGTGGAGAGAGGAAGGAGGACACAGGAGCACAAGAGAGACAGGGTATGTGAAAAGAAATGCAGGTCACCTGCCTGCGCAAGCCACGGGGGGCAGAAGAGACCCTGGACGCTCAGATTCCACACCCAGGTGAGCCAGAGAGAAACCATCTCAAGTTTGAGGATAAGATGGGCAGAGGAGGAGGGGAGGCCACAAAACACCAAGGAGGACTTTACATGTGAAGAACCACCAAGGAGGCCCTCACGGGCCACCCTGTTTGGGAAATCAGGGAGAAGGTGCTCACAGCCCCCTGCACCCTGGCAGAGAGCTCGGGGAGGGCCCCAAGGTGGACCAACCTGCAGCAGGACCACGAGCATCTTCTGGAAGTGACCAGAGGTGTCCCCAATGACGTCAGCCTCCAGGTCTCGCTCGTAGGCTGCGGGGAAGGAACACAGGCTCCAGTCCCATCCCCAGGACACCCCAGGGAACCAGGATAAAAGTCCCTGCTGCCCCTAAAATGAGCAGATATTCGTTACAAATTCCCAAACCCAGTCTCCATGACAGCCATGGCAAGACCCAGGGTGTATTTTCACAGTTCTCTGTACTGACCCACGATGTGATGAGATGGAATCTGCCCACATCTCTCTATCCCCACCTGCGCTGTCCTAACCCAGACACCATCGTCACTCACCTGGACAGTGGCTACAGCCTTCTGACTGTTCTCTCTGCTTCTCCAATCCACAGCAACATGGGTGACTGTCTTAAAGCCCACATTCATCGTGGGCACCTCTGTTTCCCACTGGGCTTGGAATAAACATTGTCTCTCTCTCTTGGCCTACATGGCCCTGTATAATCCTGTCCTGCCCTCTACTGCTCTAGCCTCGCACTGGATACCAGGCTTATTCTGCTCAAGGGCCTTTGGTCTTGCCATTCCCTCTCCTGGGTCTTCTTCCCCACTCTGTGTACGACTGGATCCTTCTCGTTTCCTCCCAAGACAGGCTTCCCTGACCACCTGTCTAAAGCACATCCTCCCCAGTTAAAGTCGGATGCTTGCTCTCTGTTTGTTTCTTTCATAACTTCACAACAAGTCATCATCATGTTTATTTGTTTACCTCTTTATTATCTGTATCCCTCACTACCTCGTTAATCTATAAGCTCTCAGGCAGGAACTATACGGATGCCCACTGCCATATCCTGAGAACCTAGCACACTGCCCAGCACAGAGCAGGTACTTATTGCATGGATGGAACGAACAGAGGAAAGGAGAAACAAAAGGTGAATGGGTAGAGTCTTAGGGTCCCTACTCTTGTGATCACCTTCATTACACATCTGAAAACCCTGAATGGCCCCTCCTGTTCTTCTCACCATCTTTGTACGCTGCCACCAGCTGGTGGATCTGCTTGTTGGTCCGCGAAGCCAAGATCTCAATGAGGCACTTCTCATCGGTACCAATGCCCTGGGAGAAGGGAAGGGGCATGTGAGTCAAGGGTTGGGATGGGAGGCCACCAGCCCCGAGATGGGAACCTGAGGTGGTCAGAGCAAGGAAACCCGCAGCACTCAGGGTGCCCCTAACACAGCTCTTAGGCACCAAGTTGGAGCTGCTGCCCTGAGACAGGGGTTCTAGTGCCACCTCTGCCTGCAGCTTGCTTTGTGATTGCTCATTAAAAAACCTTTATCTTTCTGCACCTCTCTTCTCTCATCTATAAAATGGAGATGATACTAGTTGCTCTACTGAACTCACAGGAAGAATGAGAAGGTGATAACCTCTTACATGGCTAAGTTTATTAGTTAGAAACAAATTCACGTTTACTAGCTCATCTGAGGCAAAGTTCATAGCACTTTATAAACTGTAAAGTGCTAAGCACACTCAAGGGCATTTGGTCTCTCCCTGCTTGGTGGGGAGCGACTTTCTACCTCCACTAGTCTGGGCTGCTCATCAGATCCTGAACACACCTCCTCAGCCGCTCCTGCCCTTCCCTCTCCAGCCCACTCTGATCAACCAAATCCTCTCCAGGCTCTGGGCCCAGCTCGATCCTCTCATCTTCTGTGACGCCCTCTCCAGCCACCCCAAGCCCAGGGCCTGTCCCCATGACCTCCTTTAACATGCCCTTGGCCTTGGGGTGTTGGGCACAATCTGTCTCCACTTCCCTGTGTCCTGCTTCCTCGGGACTGTAAGCTGCTGGGGTGGGGGTGTGGGCCAAGGGCCCCATTTCACAGGGTGGGCCTCACACCGACACCTGTCCCACCTCTGTCCATCTGGAGGAGACCGTGGCGCCCCTCTGGGATAGGATTTGGGCAAGCTGCCTCGAAGCAGGGAACACACGCTGGGTGGGTGCAGGGCTCACTGAACGCTTGCTGGAGAGGTTGGAATCTCCCATGAACCACGCCCCCAACCCTCGCACATGCGCAGACCCACGCTTCATACCGAGATGGCGTCTTTAATTTCTTTGGCATCACTATAGGCAGGTGGCCTCATGAGACCCACAATCAGTCGTTCAAACTTCCCTGTCAGCTCGTACTTCAAGTCTGCAATGAGGTCCTGGTTGCGGGACAGAGGGAGGAGGAGATGGAAGAGCAGTTATAATGATAAGGATTACATTTAATGAGCGCTTACTCTGTACAGGCACTGGGCTAAGTAATCTCACTTAATCCTCATTTGTGGAGGTACATACTATCATCAGCCTTCAGAAATAGGTTTAGAGACATCAGGTAACCTGCCCAGAGGCACGCAGCTAGCAAATGGCAGAATTCAAGTCCACAGCACTGTGCCTCTTCCCCGCCGTTGTCTGTTTACTTGTTCACTGTGTGTCTCTCCCACGGTCCGTGAGTCCGTAGGGTCTTATTCACCTGTGTAGCCCTAACCCCCTAACACAGTGCCCAGCGTGAAGCAGGTGCTCTAGATGTTCCTGTGGCTGAACGGTCCCTGCCTGAGAGAAGAAAAAAGGAGGGGACTTCCCTGGTGGCGCAGTGGTTAAGAATCCGCCTTCCAATGCAGGGGACACAAGTTTGATCCCTGGTCCAGGAAGATCCCACCTGCCACGGAGCAAGCGCCACAACTACTGAGCCTGTGCTCTAGAGCCCGTGAGCCACAACTACTGAGCCCACGCGCCTGCAACTACTTAAGCCCTTGCTCCGCAACGAGAAGCCACTGCGATGAGACGCCCACGCACCGCAATGAAGAGTAGCCCCCGCTCGCCACAACTAGAGAAAGCCCGCGCACAGCAACGAAGACCCAACACAGCCCAAAAAAAAGAAAAAGGAAAAAGGAGGGCAGAAGTGCCAGCACAGAGGCTGACCTGGAGTAAAATACTCAGAAAAGGCCCTGAACACACAGGTGAATGAAATCATTCACCCCCGCCATCCCACCCGCCCTCTGGTTGCCATGGTTACCTTGCCATAGAGGGACTTGTAGTTCTGGCAGATCTCCTGCCTCTGCCTGTTGCTCCGGGAAGTAATCAGCTCCAGTATGGCCTCCTTGTCGCTGCCTAGAAGAGGGGAGGCACCCGTCACCCTACCCCAACCTGCCTCCAGGAAGCCCGCCAGGGTTGCTCCCTGCAAGGCCTCTGCATCAGTCTTCCGCTAGTGTGAGGCAGTGACATTGGAGGGGGTATCTGTGGGGACCTGACAAGCCACCACTGAGAGAGATCCTAGCACATGTAGTATCTGAGCTCAGAGGGCCCGTGATCTAGCTCCTCATCACACGGATAAGGAAACTGAGGCCCAGAAAGGAGCAACGACTCACCCAAGGTCTCCCAATGAGCCTGGCTTAGAAAAACCCAGGTGTCCTAATGCCCAGGACAGGGTTCTTTCAGTGATGGGGAAAAGAAAAGAGAATAATAAGCAGCAAATTCAGGGTAGTGCTTACCCCCCGAGAGAAAAGACAGCCCGCGCACAGCAACGAAGACCCAACACAGCCCAAAAAAAAGAAAAAGGAAAAAGGAGGGCAGAAGTGCCAGCACAGAGGCTGACCTGGAGTAAAATACTCAGAAAAGGCCCTGAACACACAGGTGAATGAAATCATTCACCCCCGCCATCCCACCCGCCCTCTGGTTGCCATGGTTACCTTGCCATAGAGGGACTTGTAGTTCTGGCAGATCTCCTGCCTCTGCCTGTTGCTCCGGGAAGTAATCAGCTCCAGTATGGCCTCCTTGTCGCTGCCTAGAAGAGGGGAGGCACCCGTCACCCTACCCCAACCTGCCTCCAGGAAGCCCGCCAGGGTTGCTCCCTGCAAGGCCTCTGCATCAGTCTTCCGCTAGTGTGAGGCAGTGACATTGGAGGGGGTATCTGTGGGGACCTGACAAGCCACCACTGAGAGAGATCCTAGCACATGTAGTATCTGAGCTCAGAGGGCCCGTGATCTAGCTCCTCATCACACGGATAAGGAAACTGAGGCCCAGAAAGGAGCAACGACTCACCCAAGGTCTCCCAATGAGCCTGGCTTAGAAAAACCCAGGTGTCCTAATGCCCAGGACAGGGTTCTTTCAGTGATGGGGAAAAGAAAAGAGAATAATAAGCAGCAAATTCAGGGTAGTGCTTACCCCCCGAGAGAAAAGACAGAGTGATGCTATCAGGAGGGGGACCTACCATGGAGGTTTCAACTATATGAGGAAGCAAGTGCTATTTCTCAAGTTGGGTGGCAGGTCTATGGGTAAAGTTTCTCCTACTCTTTAGATCTTTTTATTCATCTGGAATTGTTCATTATAAAATTATAATAATAAAAAGAGGAAACCAAAGAATGACCGAGTACATCTCACCATCCCACCCCACCGCCCACCAAAAGGGCTATCCTTTTGGTATGGGGACACCCTCAAGCCCAGCTGAATCCCACTTCTCTTCCTGAGGGCCCCACTCCTGGTGGCCGAGCACCCACCGAAGCCCTTCATGGCATTGTACAGAGTCTCGGCATCCTGGCTGGGGTCGAAGTCGGGGAAGTCGTGAATGGAGCCCCGGTACTTGGCACCCTGTGGGGAGAAGAACAGAGGGTGAGGTGCTGGCCCTGAACGGGGTTCCCAGCCCTGGCCACAGGATAAAGGTCCCCGCTGTCCCTAAAATGATCAGATATTTGTTACAAATCCCAAAACCCAGCCTCCATAATGGCCATGGCAAGACCCAAGGGTGTATTTTCACAGTTCTCTGAAGAGACCCAGGACATGGTGAGATGGAATCTGCCCACTTCTCTCTATCCCCACCTGCACTGTCCTACCCCAGACACTGTCGTCACTCACCTGGAGCGTGGCTGAGCTCCCTGCCCCTAAAATGGAGCGCTGGCTACAGAAAGCCCGGGCAAGGGTACGGAGGACGCTCCCTGTACCTCCTGCCACCCCCTGCCCCAAGGGTGGTGCCACTTCCCCGCCGGAGGAGAGCTCAGCCAAGCTCCCGGCTCTGCACCACTTTCCCAGGACCCGGGAGAGATAAAAGCCAGACTGAGTGCAGGGGGTGGGAATGGTTCCTGCAGAAGTAACCAGAGCCCCACATATGTTTATGGCACTTTACGGTGTACAAAGCCCTTTCACCTCCATGAGTGTGATTTTTTTTAGTGTCTTGTAGAAGCGCTTAAGATGATCTCTATCACAGAAACAAAGAAACCAACCCCCACAAAGGGAAGCCACTTGCTGGGGTCACACAGAACCCACAACTCTCTCCAGTTCCCCTCTGCTCTCTAGCTCCAGAAACCTTGCAGCTGCCAGCTTCTGAGGGTGGGGTCCTGGCCCAAGGTGGGGGGCCCAGAGCCACCCTCAGAATCAACACCCAGATGAGGTGCTATTCTTCTGGGCCCAGTAAACTGAGCCATGAACTGGCATCTGAGGACAAGCTGGCTGGGTCCTTGGGACAAAGGCAGGGAGAGGCAGAGCCAGAGAATCTTAGACATCGAAGCTGAATGCACAATGGGCTGGTTCACAGAGAAGTCAGATATGGGTCAGCCATGGGGCCCCGGAGAGCAGTGAGAGCTGGGACAGCCATGGATGCCAGAGCCCAGGGCACTAAACACACAGTGCAGTGACAGGGCACTTAGCCTGTGCCAGGTCCGATGCGAAGGGCTGAAGATTCAGGGAGAAAGAAGACCCGAGCCTGACTTTCACGAGCTTCTGACCCAGTGGAGGAGAGAGACTAGAACACAAATTAGCATAGAGCTCGTAATAAATACCCCATGACAGAGGCAAAGCAACTTGGGAAAATAGTGGAGGGCAATTCCAGCTGGATGAGGGAACCAGGACAGGCTTCATGGGAGGCGGGGTGGCTCGCATAACTGTGCCTAGAGCAGTAAGAAGTGCACGGCAGCAAATGAGCCTCCGACCACCTCCTGTGTCTCCCGGCACCTGCACTGCAGGACCTGGCCTGGGATTTGAACGCTCTGTTGGTTTATGTCAGCCGTTGCTGGCTCCTCCAAGGTATGCGTGCGTGGGTGCAGGGTTGCTATTTAAAGTTCTGGCAGGGAGGATGACCAGAAAGGGACACGGCCCTCTTCCCGCCACCCGTGAATCCCCTGCAACCTGATCACACCGCTGGGCAGAGAAAGAAAGAGTAACACACGCCAGATACCCAGACCAGAAAAGAGATACTCCCTTTAGAAAGCTCCACGCGTATCTGTCTTTCTGTCTTGCTCACTGATGTATTCCCAGCAGCTAGCTCCAGGCTTGCCACAGCTAGGCACTATTTGTTTCCTAGGTGGATAGGTGTACGGGCGGATACATGGCTGTGAACATACCCTGAGCAATCAAAGAAGACTTCCTGGAGGGGAAGGCTAAGCTGAGCCCTAAAGGATGAGCAACAGCTGGCCCAAGGGGTGGGGGAGGGAAGCAAAAGGCTTCATACAGAGAAGCAGCATGGCGAAGGCCTGGAGCCAAGAGCATACAAGAACAGCCAGGAAAGCAAGCCCAGATCCTTCAGGGCTCTTGCGGATGCCCAAAGTTGCCAACATCCCAAAGTTGCCAAGATGGTGGGACTGTAAGTGGCCAGGAGGGAAGGAGGAGGAGAGGGGAAGGATGGAAGCGGAGCCCCCAGGAAGAAGGGAAGAGGTTCCAGCAGTAAGCCAACACCTTCTCTCCTGCTCCTCCTCCTCCTCCCTCCCTTCCCTCCTCACCCAGTGCAGCCGTTGAGGCAGCATTTGGGGCAGAGGCTGCAGCTGAAAGATGAGGCAATGCCATGCTGGAGGATAAGAAGTCTAACTGCTGACACAAGCCCCGATCAAAACGCTCCCTTAGAGGCGGGCTTGGCCAGCTGCAAGTCGGTCTCTCTCCCATGTGGGTCTTTGCACAACAATAATAAGTAGCCCGTCAGACTAGTTATCCCAGCACCCTGCAGGATCACAGCCACAGGGATCAGAGGGTGACGCAGGGGGGCCCCAGCACTGGTCACATTTAGAGATGCACGGACAGTCCTTCAAATCACCCAGGTTTCCCATCATTGGTCATTCTCACAGCAACCTGGTGAATTTGCATCTCCAAGTGCCACCTGCACAGCTGTCCCCACTTCTCCACCTCACCCTGACTGCCTGCCACTCCTCCGGCACACAGGTTCCTGGCCTCAAGTACCCGCGAGGGGAGGGGAGGGAAGAGGAGAAAGGACTTTCTACCCTGAAATATTCAGCAGGCCCCAGTGCCAGCTGGTGAGCAGCCTGGACCCCAGGCTCCACCCAGGCTGCTGCTAGAGCAGGCGTCCCGAGGCCGCTCGGGAACCTAAGCCACATGAGTCAGAGAGGTGGCTGCCCAGCCAGGACTCCACCTGAGAGCCGTCTTGAGCAGACCTGACCCAGGCCTCCCCTCTGCAGGCACCAACACCTGCCACTCTCGCCCTGTCCCCTAAGTGTTCTCATGCTCACCTTCACGTCAAACCCAGAACATCCCTGTGAAATGAAGGCCACAGAGCCATGCCTCTGGGCCTTTCTATGACACCACATTATTTCTTTATGACTTTGGGCCTCAGGGTCCCCCCTTCTGGAAGGAAAGAGGGAGAACTGGCATAGAGATCACAGTAGAAGTAACTGGGGGCGACCTGGACCAGAGAAAAGAGGGAGTGGCTTGCTCTGTGCCTGTGTGTGTGTGTACACGTGTGTGCACGCACGTGTGTTTTGGGAAGGGGTGCACAGGAGCAGAGTTGGGGTGCTAGTAATTGGGAGCATTAGACACAAACTTCAGCTCAGTGGAAGGAAGACCTTTCTCACTCTTCCCTAGCACAGGCAGTACCCGACTGATTCAATTTCGATTTTTCAAAAAGTGATACACTTTCAGCAGAAACTGTACTTCAAATTGTACATGTTGATCTTTTCCTGGGCTAGCGATATGCTGTAGGGTCCTCTCTCACGATGCTGGGCAGCAAGAGCAAGCCGCAGCTCCCAGTCAGCCACGCGACCACGAGGGCGGTCATCTAATACGCTGACGGCTATTCTGTACCCAACCGTCCTGGTTTTCACGTTAAGTACCGTATTCAATACATTACATGAGATATTCAACACTTTATTATGAAATAGGCTGTGTGTTAGATGATTTAGCCCAACAGTGGGCTCATATAAGAGTTCTGAGCACAGTTAAGGTAGGTGAGGCTAAGCTCTGATGTTCAGTGGGGTAGGTGGATTAAATGCATTTTCAACTCATGATGTTTTCAACTAACCAAGGGTTCCCTGGGAGGTAACCCCACTGCAGGTCAAGGAAGATCTGTATTGTCTTCAGCCCCCTTCTTCTTTCCCCCAGCCCTTGTACTCCAAGCATCCAAATTGCTTTTACTGCCCTGCACACACTACGTTCTCTCCCCTCTGCCCCTCTGTTCCAGCATCCCCTCTACCTAAAGCACTCTCAGCTCCCTTGTTCTTCCTCAAGTAGCTCTCTCCAGGCAGCTTTTCCTATTTCCTCAACCTGCGTGCCCCCAGAGCTCCTTTACTGCTCCCACCAGAGCATTAGCACTGTGCATGGGGGCTCCAACTCATCCCACAGGATAAGGGACCCCCTAAGGCTCTGCCATCCTAGGACTCTCGCTTGTAGGATGTCTATGGCTGCTGGTCCATGGCGACAAGAAAGCACAGGTCAGCTAGGCAGACAGCAGGGTCTGGGAGCACTGGTCCAGGAGTCCAAAGATGTGCACCCTAGGTCCTGGCCACCCTGGTCTCCCAGGACCTGATCTGTCCACTTGGATCGTCCAGAACCCTGCAATTCAAATGCCTCTCAGGAAGTAACTCTGGGATGATTACTCATGGGAAATGGGTAGCAACAACAACTATGCCTTGGATCTTTGTCTATAACAACTAGCACTCTCTCCTGGTCACAGAGGCCACTTGTGCAAAGTGTGCTCCTCAGAGGCCGACAGGGAGGCCACGGCTAAGACTTTTTTGAGTACTGATTCTACATCATATAACACACTGTGCTCTTCAAAAATTGTGAATAGACATCCTTAAGGCCCTTGTTCATTGGGTGGCAAGTCATGAAGATGGGGACAAAGTTTAGTTATCACTGAGCTCAGTCACCTCATAATGGAAACTGGGGCCGCAGAGAAGGTAAAGAACTCACCCAAGATCACACAGTGCCTGTATTATGTCTGTGGCCAATAGCTCTACGATTGACATGAGGGACCAAAGGGGCCAAGTCAGGGGTCCCTTTGTTTTATTCTCCCATTTCAACCCCACTGTTGCAGTGACCACGTCTTTTTCTCTAAGGCCAGCCAACAGGGGTCACTCTCAGGCAAACCCTGGCCCAGAACAACACCTAGCTCTGACCAAGGATGGAATCTAATCCTGGCCACACACAGGAGTAAAAGCTCTGATACACTTCAAATTCCACAGCCCAGCAAAGCGCTCAGACAGTATGAAAAACTGGTGTCTCCCAAGCCAGGGAAACTTAATCCCAAATGCATGTGACAGAGAGGACCCAAATCCACCTCCAGAGCAGAGAGGACCCTCTAATGCTTTTGCCTATCCAGTATCCGTCTCCCTTCCTCGGGGAACCACTCTTGGGCCAGGCAGTTCAGGTGGGACCAGCTCTACCGCCTGGATCCAAGTTACCCAGGCCAAGCCAATGAAAACCAAAGCCAAGACTTTCCCTGGAATCATTTGGTATAAATTATGTTGTATCCTGCACGCTGCCCAGGAAGCAGAATGGAAGCCTAGAGCTGCTGCTGATGGCTAGTATGAACAATTAAGGAAGAATGTGTCCAAGAGTGAAGTCACCCAGTGGAGGCCCAGTTCATGGAGGCAGAATCCTGACAATATGACGTGGGCCCCTGGATCCAGCCAGACCTGAAGCCCTGGGCTTCTCAGTCATGTGAGCCAATACACCTCCTTTCTGCTTAGGATGTTGTGTGTTGTCACAGGTCACTTGCCTCTGAAAGAGCTGTGCTTATAATAGGAGCAAGCAAAGCCTGAGAACCTCTCCAGCTCCTTTGTACCTAAAGGTACCAGGATCTGTGCTGCAGGCCCAGTGACTCTAGGAGAAGCCCAGGCCCAGGGGAAGTACTATAGGAGGGGAACGTCTCCTTACCTGTGCTAGTTTGGCCATGGTCTCAGGTTCTGCAGCAGAAAACACTGTGGAGAAAAAAGAAATGCCATGAGATTCCTCTGCACTCTGATTCCCTCCATTCTTTCCCCTAAATTTCCTGAGCCTCATTCCTTTCAAGAGAGAGTGTGCTCCTGCTGCTGTTTTCCAGCTGCCTCCAGCCCTTCAGCTTAAATCACACCCAAAGACCCAGCTCAGGGCCAGGCGCAGTTTTTGGAGGATAATGGATGGACTAGCCAGTGTCCAGATGCTCACACCAGGGTGGGAAAGACCCTTGGAACCAGGAGAACTTGAAAGAGGGAAAAGGCACGACCACTAACCAGCACCATTTCTCCAGGCCACGCAGGGCACTTTCCCAGATGCTGTCTCACTTAATCCTCACAGCAATCCTTCCTGGAGTCAAATTCC
This sequence comes from Physeter macrocephalus, assembly GCF_002837175.3. Lineage (NCBI taxonomy): Eukaryota > Metazoa > Chordata > Mammalia > Artiodactyla > Physeteridae > Physeter > Physeter macrocephalus. The sequence continues at coordinate 133,758 of NW_021145331.1, forward strand.
CCTTTTTTATAGAAGAGGAAACTGAGGATGGGGGTTCAGGGAGGTTAAATAACTTGCCCAAGATCATACAGCTTAAAACTGAACTCTCTATATATGAAATAAACAAGGACCTACTGCATAGCACAGGGAATTATATTCAATATCTTGTGATAACATATAACGGAAAAGAATCTGAAAAAGCTGAATCACTCTGCTGTATACCTGAAACTAACACAACATCGTAAATCAACTCTACTTAAATTAAAAAAAGACCCTGAATTCAACACAGTCTAGATCCCAGGGTCCATGCCATCTGCACCATGCATGCTCTCTTTCCAAGTCACCAAGAACAGTTCCAGAATTCAGGGCTTAACAGTCTGTAGATGGGCACCCTCAAGGGGCTCTGGGTCATCTGTTGCAAATATCTGATGGGCTATGGTTTCTTTAGCATCTACTCCTGTTAGGCACTGCTCTAGGCACTGAGGATATACCAGTAAATAAAAGAGACTTTCTAAAACATGTGCTTTTCTGGAGCTTCCTCTATAATGGGGAAGGATAACAAACATGATAAAAACTAAGAAGAAAAGATGAAGCTTGGTTGGGAGAGAGTGACAAGGGGTGTGATCTCAGGTGGAGTGGCCAGAGGCCTCATGAACCACGTGGCTACCTGAAGGCAGTGAGGTCAAGGAGCTCAGTGTGGCCGATACAGCGGCAGGGAGTGGGGTGGGGACATTGGTAAGACGTGGCATCAGGGACCAGTGCCTAAGGCCACTGTAAAGACTTGGGTTTTTCTCTGATGGGACAGATCATGGGTGAGGGTGGGGAACTGAACAAACAGGACACAGGACCTCACTGAAAGGGGTGTCAGGGCACAGGGTCTGCAGTGAAGGAATAAGAAACAAAGATATCTTATCTAAAAAGAAATGTAAAAAGGGACATTGCTGCTTTGGAAAGGGGAAGAGAAGGGAGAGTGGGTGGGCTACTGAGCCCTCTCTGCAGGAGGGCATGGATGGAAGAGCCACAGTCTTCTTGGGATATGCGGAGAAAGAAGGACCAGTGCTGTCCATTGTAGTCAGGACTGCACAGTTTGATCTTTTTAAACCATGTCTACGTATTACTTTTTAAAAGTAAAAATAACAAACTCTATCAGACTTATATCCAGTAAGAGCTACAAGGAACTGAACCAGAACAGAGGGTAGAAACAAAGGAGATGCGTAACCTCAGTGTTTTCCAGTTCTTCACATACCATCACCCCTACACCACCCCACCCAGAAAAAAAAAAAACCAAAAAACACACCGAGGGGAAATCAGCCCCTGATCTCAGCCCATAATCCTGCTCTCTCACTCTGGGGCCATAGGAGACATGTGACACAGCAGGGAAAACATAGGTTTGGAGTCAGACAGACCCGGATTCAAGTCCGTTTTGTCACTTACCAGCTACGTGCCCTCAGGTACATTGTTCATCTCTGAATTCAAGGTTATCTTAAGTACAGAATTGGGGCTTTCCCCTTCCTGCCTTGGAGAGTTGGAGGATGAGACCCAACTTATGTCAAGGCCAGGCCAGAGATGTGTTCTCAGTAAATGGTTGCATTCAGTGTGCTAGGGGGACATTCTGAGGACAGGGCTTTGTCATGTTTACCCATGTGTCCCCACTGCCTGAATACAAGTCCCCCAAACTACAGTCAGCAGACAGACGTGAGATGATGGGGTAGGAGTGAAGAGCAGAGGGCAGTGATCTGCCTGTAACCGCAGCGAGCTGACAGCAGAGCTTGAGGAAACCTTGCTGTTTCCCTGACAACCAGGGGCCCTTTGGTACAAACTTGAGCTCTCCTCAGGAAATAGAAACTCCCCTGACGGGGAGCCAGAACCCACATCTACCCTAGGGTCTGGCCAGGAGCCAGCTCTGGGTTTCCCCAGGTCTGGGGGATGGTATGGGCAAAAGGTGAGGGAGCTCCAAGGCCAGCAGACAAAAAGGGACTGCGTGAGGCTCAGGAAGTCAGCTGAGGCCCGTCATCTGCACCTCCAGCCTCGAAGCATTTTCCTTTGGCCTTGTTGCTGGAAACTTCAGCTGCTGGCGGCAGCCCAGGCCCATCTGGACGGCTTAGAGGAGGGGCGTCCAAATCTTTGGGAAAATACTCTCAGCTCTGAGAGCAGTTTATATGTGCCTCTTGTGAGTGCACATCTTGTGTATACCTGGAAAGCAAACTTCCAGAACTAGATGTTCTGATTGCAGTTCGGGGCGGGGGGGGGGGCCAAGCTCCCACAGCCCCTCCTCTGAGGTTTCAGGGAAGCTCTGGAGCTAATCACAGAGGCGCCATCTACCCTGGCTTTACGAGGGCCTCTGATCCCTCCCAGGGCGACCCAGACCACACTTCTCAGGTTGCCTGAATAAATGTTTTATATCCAATGTTTCAGAACCCCAGAGGGCCCTTAACAATCCATTACTTCCAAGCCCCTCACTTTTTAGATGAAGTAAAGGCATCTCAGGGAGGATAAGTGACTTGCCAGGCCCAGACAATGGCTAACATCCCTGCAACCCACCCCCGGGTAATAACACGGTGGGACGTTAGGAAGAGGCCGAAGGAAAAGACCCAGGTTCTGGTTCCCAGCCTGCCCCTCTGTAACCTCAGACAAGCCAGGTTGTCTCTCTAGACCTCAGTTTCTTCATCTGCACAATGTGGATAATATCACTTCCTCCTTGGGAAAACCCAGAGTGGATGTGAGAGGCTTTTGTCGTTATCAACCAGGAATTTTCACAGCAAAATCTCAGAATATCAGTCCTAGGAGAGTTCTCCCCCAAGGCCACAGGACTCCTCTCTATCCCCACCCCACCCCCAATAGGCAAGTTTCACCATCTTGGTTGAAATAGCTTCTCAAGACTGGCAGGTATGGCTGCTATACACCAGTGCCTCTCTCCTCTCAGGAACCCTGAATCTCTTTGGACCTGGATTTCCATAAAGGCTCATCATGGCAGATCATTCCAGAAACCCATTTGCCGGAAACCCATTCAAGGATAGAGCTTCCTGGTGGCCTTGTGCTGCTGTGGCCACCTCCTGCCTCAGTCCTTTAGGCTGCAAGCAATCAGGACTCGCTCCAGAAGGAACACTCTGGGGTAGAGAATACCAGGGCTGGCTCAACCACCACTGCCTAACTATAGCATTGGGGAAACCGAGAGCCAGACAGAAGGTCTTGTCCACGTCCTGCAAGAGGACTGAGTCACAGCTCTGCTCCCCACCAATTAGTAATTTTGTTAGTTACCTAAATATGAATCTCAATTTCCACATCTACAAGACACATATGAAGTCCCAAATATTTACAAAGGAGGCAGGGTGGCATTGTAATAAAGAATGTGGGCTTTGCAGTCATGGCCTGAGTTCAAATCCTGACTGCTCATGACCTTGGGTGAGTTACATCATTTCTCTCTGACTCGGTTTCTTCATCTCAGAAATGATAATCTCATAAGGTTTTTGTGAAAATTCAATGAAGTAAGGCAGGTAAAATACTTAGCATGGTCAGGTTCAGAGTAAATGTTTAATAAGTGGTAGCTTCTGTTATCACAATCACCGTTATTAGAGCAGTGGTCTCCAAAGTGGGGTACTGGGCACAACAATCCATTGGGGTGCAGAATGAGAATATTACAACTTTCTAAATTGATCTTGTCCTTCCATGTTCCATTGCTGATGTTTGCTATACATATATAAAGTTAAAGATGCATATTAGGGCTGATAGAAGTACACAATCAAGAGTTTGGACTCGAGACTTCCCTGGTGGTACAGGGGTTAAAACTCCGCACTCCCAATGCAGGGGGCCCGGGTTCGATCCCTGGTCAGGGAACTGGTTCCCACATGCATGCTGCAACTAAGAGTTCACATGATGCAACTAAGGAGCCCGCCTCCCGCAACCAAAAAAAAAAAACGTTTGGACTCGATGGAATGAAGCAGAGGACGGAGAAGAAAGAGGGGAGAAGAAACACGGGCATAAGAAAAAGCATTTCTGTTCTCAAAACGTAGCCTGTGGGCTTTGGTGGAATAGAGTGTACTTTTGAGAGGAGAGAGGAGATGTTGAGTATTAGGGGGTGAGATCAGGTGTGGAGGGTAAGGGGCAAACTGAGAAAAATTTTATAACCTGGAAGATCATGCAAAAAAAAAAAATCACCCAGACCTCTGCGCCCCAGGAGTACCACAGGGACTCTGCCCACTCATCTCCAACGGCCCCCCTTCGATGCAGGCCCTCTGAGCTCCGCACTCATGGCCCCTGACACCCTTCCTGATTTGTCTGCCCTCGCCTTCCTCCTCTTCACCCACTACCACACCCTCTCTCCCCCTAAACCAGGAATCTCTTCCACTGGCATTTTCTAACCAGCCTTCTAGCATCACAACCGGTGCTTTTTCAATTCTGGCTTTATTAATACCACCTGGGGAGTTTTTCAAACTTACCAACACACAAGGCCACCCCCAGAGATTCAACAGGCCAGGGATGAAGCCTGGGCTCTGGTAATTTTTGAAAACTTTCCTAGATGATTCTGCTAACTTTTCTAGGAAGCCAGGAGGGATTTCTCCTACCTCTGAACCACAGTGTGACTCTAAAACCACCTGCTCGTGAGTGGCTTGGGTCAACCATTGTGGATTTATCATTCCTCAATTAGATGAAGGCTGCTTCTCTCCAAGGTATTGTGAGAAAAGAAAAATCTGTAAAAATGCACGATAATTCTTAGACATGCTCATTCTGTCCTATCTGATAAAGGTTCAGGGGACTTCCCTTCCCTCCCCCCACCTCTGATGGAAAAACAAGTTTGCCTCCAATTGTACATTCCTTTCAATATAAAGGCATCTGCTGATTCTCTTCTGAGCTGCTTCTAGCATCTGCCTGGTCCAGTCACTGATTATTGAGTAGAATAAAATCTTTAGCACATGATCATTTTTATATCTGAGGGATGATTTTACCTTTTCTTTAAAATTATTGTATATGCTTCCTTAATGTACCCTTACTACTAAGTGTGGTTCATAAGGATTGTTGAGTGAAAGGTACTGAGTGGTTTTCATGCTTTCTTTAATGACTCCCTTGAAAAATCACAGAATAAAAAGGAATCACCTTGCCTACTGGTTTTCAGACTCATTATACAGCCAGGAGAGGAAGTAACTTGAGGGGTTAAGTAACTTGCCCAGCTCATAAAGAAAATTAGTGATTAGGCAGAGGCTCACTTTTCAAAACCTATTTACTGAGCACCTCCTGCATGCCCATTGGCAGGAGCTGGGGGTAGAAAAGACAATGAGACAGACGAATCTCCCACCCCAACGAAGCTGACAAATTTTTGTGCAGTGATCTGCAAATTTTTTTGATCCTATACACCACCAGTAACAAAAGAAAAAAAGATCATTCATCATGATAAACAAACATATACTTTTTTAAGCATAAGATTAAAAGCATATATAGTAAGTCTAACAGTTTCTTCCGGCATCCCAGAAAATCATCTTAGTGCCTCCCAGGTTATATGTACCCACCTTTGTAGGCCCCTGGCCTACAAAATCTAGATCCTTCCCTTTCTCCTTTCCTGATGGCTCCTCCCCCAGTCTGCAGAGAGACACCAAAGACCAGCCCCTCTGCCCTCCAGGACCTGCCTTTAATGAAGCCAGAGTAGATGCCATTCCTGGCCCTGTGCCCGGGCACACCCCCCCGCTCACAGCACTAGGGTTTCTTAGAGAGCAGAGTCTTTCCCTCTCCTGACCCAGAGTCATTGATCCTCAGGCAGGATAAGGCCCCAGGATATGATCCAGGGGCCCCGGGTTTGGAGTTGGACTGGCCTGGGTTGGAATGCTCAGGTCACTTTTGTGAGAGACAGCAAAGCATAGTGTCTCCCAGTACAGAGGCAGGAACCAGATTGCCTGAGGTCGGAGCCTGACCTGCTATTTAGGAGCTGTGTGGCCTTGGGCACATACTTAACCTCAAATGTAAAATGGGGGATAAAAATTATGCTCACCTCAGAGGAGTTGTGGTGAGCGTGAAAAGAATTAAGACATATCTAGTGCTTAGAAGACGCCCTGGCACACAGGACACCCTATGTAAGTGTTAATATTCTTTCTACCCTAAACTTTTGAGGGCTGAGTTTCCACATGTGCAAAATGGGCATGGTAACAGCATCTAACATAGGGTTCAGCCAAGGCCTGGTAAGTTAGAAGGGTTCAATAAATAATAGAAGTGACTATTTTACTATTATTTACAAGGACACTCGTTTTGCAGATGAGGAACCTGAGGCTCGGGTCACCTGCTTTCTCAAGCACCACACCCTTCTGTGGCACCACATCACAGTAGCACTTGATTCTCTGAGCAGGGCACTCTACAGTTTACGAGGCACTTTTTCACATCTCCCATCTTATAATCTCATGAGGGGGCTATCAACCTCATCCTCATTTTACAGGTGGGGGATCTGAGGCTCCAAGAACCCAAAGACACACTCCTCCTTAGCCAGTCTGGGGGTGGGGTGAGTGGGGAGGGTTCTCAATCCCACGAGGAAAGGGAGTATGGCTGGATTCCGAACCAAGAATTTTAAAAGGATTAATAAAGGCACCCTCACCCAAGACTTCCTCTCCTCTTTTAAGAGGGAGGTAGAGGGACATGCTTGCTCGAAAATCAGGGTAGAGACCACATCCTGTGCTTTGTCCCCACCCAGGAAGCATCTTGGAGGGGCTGGGTGGGGTGAGGCTGGTGACACTACTGGACCTCCGTGGAAAATTCTAGAATGGCCACGAAGAAGAGGCAGGCAACTCCAACCCATTTTACCAGCTGGGTGCCCTGGGCCCAGCTCTTGTCCCTCTAGAGAGGCAGGCACTAAGGCTCAGAGGGGTAGGCGTGTCCTCAGGGCTCCAGGTGGTTAGTGGCAGGGCAGAGGCTGGGACTGGGTGTGGCTGGAGCCTGGTGGCCCAGGGCTCCCTCTGGGTGCTGCAGTGCAGATGTTGCAGACGCTGGCAGCTACCCAACACTGCAGAGCTCCCCGACCCTGTCCCAGGAACAAGCCCCAAGAGGCCAGGTCCCTGGCTTCCCAGGGACAGCCCCCTCCTCTGCACATTCACATCCACAGTCTGCCCCAGCAACAGCTGTGACCCTTACCCAGAAACCACAAATATTTTCTGTATCCCAGCACCCCGCGCCTCGGGAACAAGGAGTGGAAGGCAAAGAAAGATGGCTGAGTGATTGTCACAGCTGCATAGGGGGATAGAGGCCTCTGCCCCACCCTACTCTCACAATCCTAAATCTTAGAACAGTTGAATCCTAGAACGCCAGCACTGCAAGGAGCAGCCAGTTCAGCAGACTTTGCCACAGAATGGTAACTAAAGCACAGAGAAGGAAAGGGCTTTGCCCAAGGACCCCTGGCACCTGGAACGGTGACCCAGCTTTCCACTGGCCCCTAGGCCAGTGCCCTCTGCCATGGCACAGGGCCTGCCAGCCAAAGGGGCAGGGTCCATGGCAGCTGAAGCTGGGCAGTCATTCACCTCCAAAGGGAGGGCTAAGCAGGTCACGCTATCCCATTTGGGTCAGTGGGGCGGGCAATTTAAGGTGTGCTTTGGGTAGAGGGGAGGAAGAGGAAGTGAGGGAAAAGGGCGGACCAGGGAAACCAGAGTTCTTTTACAAACCCAGGAGCCGTATGTCCAAATTTGGAATTGTCGGGGAAGACCCACCAGAGTTTAGAGAAAAGGAGGGGGAGGAAGGAAGCAAAGGGTGGATCCTCCCAAAGGACACCCCCCCACCCCCACCCCACACCCCGACCCCGACCCCATCCCCATCCCCTTGCACGGCCTAACTGGGTAGGCCAGGCTTCCCAGGCCTGTAATCAAGACTTCCCAAACCTGTAATCATTCCTTGCAGCTGACAGATAAATCAATTTTCACAGCCATTGTTTCCTCTGAGAGGCTGGGTTTATCAGCTCTGGACTTGGGGAAGGAAACTGAGGCTCAGAAAGGGAAAGCTATGGATTCAAGGTCACACTGCACGTTGTTGGTGGAGCTGGGATTCCGACTCAGGGTATTTCACGCCCACGCTCGCATCTGCGGAGTCATCTGAAGCCCACAAGCTTTGGAAAGGCCGAAACTGGGCTGGGGGGGAGCAGGAAAAAGGGTGGGGCCTCTGGCCCATCATAAGGCCCCTGGAGCCCAGCTGCGAGTCTCCTTTAGAGTCGAGGAGTGGCCCCAAGAGGGCGGGAGGGTCCACTGCGGCCCTGAGGTGTGGACAGCCGGTCCCCCATCAGTCTGCACACAAAGAACCCTGCCCCAACGACCACCATTTCAGGTGCAGCGCAGGGTCGGACTCTTCATGCCCTCAGTCTGCGGCTTCAGCTACACCCTTCCCTGCGGGTCGGTCCCCCGTCCAGCTGCCTCCAACCCCGGGCCTTCAGAGTCGCTTTAGTCCCGCAAAGCACGGCCAAAAGCTTGCGTGGCCCCGGCCCAGGTGCCCCCCGCCCCTCCACCACACCCTCTGCAGAGCCGGCCTTCCCCTCGCCTCCCTTCCCTTCCCCTCCTTTCTCTTCCCTTCCCTCCCGCAGTCCGCCTCCGCTTCCCCGCCTGCGGCAGTGGATTTGCTCCACTATGCTGCGCAGACGCGCCCTGCCCGAGACCCACTCGGGTTCCCGCGCCCTCGGGTTCCCGGTCCCCGCGGCCCCCACCTCCCGCGCCCCTCCCCGGGGCCGGCGGCAGGCGTGGGTCAGCGATGACTGGGCATTTATGGCTCGCCCCCTGCATCCCTGCAGCCCGCCGGAAGGGGTGGGGGCCCACTGGAGCGATCCCGTCTCCTACCTCAACCTACTCACCGCACGGCGGAAGCCTCCTGTAGCGGACGGACAGACGAGAAGGCGGACGCGCGGACGCGGAGCTCGCTGGGTCAGAGCCCGTTAGCAGCCGCAGCGCAGGGGCGGGCCGGGAGAACAGTCCTCGGTTCCCGGGCCGGACACGTGGCGCGCGGGGCCCAATCGGGCTCGTCCCGCCTCCCCCCTCCCCCCCACCCCCCACCCCCCCCAAGTTCATTCGCTCCTGGAATCTTAGAATGTCACCAGCTGGGAGGGGCCTCGCCAGGAAAACTGCGTCTGTGCTCAGACCCCAGACCTGCGACCTGAAGAGGGGAGGAGGAGTTGGCCAAGGTCACTCGGACGTTCAGGGCTGGAAGTTAAAGCTCCCGAATCCAGTTCTGGACACTGTCCCCAAATTCCTACTGCTCACCAAAGATTTGTTGAGAAACAGAACCTTGAGGCTTGACAAAATTAAGGCCAAGCACTTAAAATGCCTGATCAGATTCTGTCCCTCCACAACCCCTTCAGGTCTGTGACATTACTTATCCACTTTCCAGAGGAGAGCCCAGAGAAGCCCAGTATTTAAACGAAGGTCACACAGCTAGTAAGTTGTGGAGCCGGATTCAAACCTGGGCCAGGTGACTCCAGAGGGGCGCTTGCTCTAGCTTGGCTCAGGGGAGTGCATAGTCCAGAAGAAAGGGAGACAGACCAGCAGTTATAATCTGGGGCTGTGGGGAAAACCATAGAATAATAAAAAAGTGATAAACTCTTTGGGAATCCAGAGGAAACTGAAAATGACTGTCCCCCAGGGGATTTGTAAAGACTTCCTGGAGGAGGTGATGCTGCAGTGAAATCAATAGTAATTCCCACCCACCCACCCCTTAGAAATTCTGCTTTGATGGAAAGATGGCAACCCTGGGCTGCTGAGTCTTCATAGGCAAGACTCTTAGATGCTCTGATTTTCAATTTGCTCAACCAAAAGACAGGGATAATCAAAGCTCTTTCCAAAGGCTGTCTTCAACCTCTCACTAGTTAGAGAAATCTAAGCCTTTTTAGCAAGGGGACCTAGTATGTTGTTTCATCTATTCATCCGTCCAACATTTATTGAGTACCTGCTGCATGCTGGGCACTGAGCTGGGAGACCGAAGTGAGCAAATGAGAAATGCTGCCTAGACCTGCCCGCATGGAGCTTCCACTCTTATGGAAGACAGATGGTTAGGTCTTTGTTACAATAAGGTTTAGGCAGTCGTAATCTGGAAACCATAAAGTGCTATGATGGCCACAGCAGATGGATCCCGCCTAACCTAGACCTTTGAGTGAGAGTAGTGTTGTGACCAAAAGATGAATGGAATCTAGTAGGAGACTAAGAAGAAATTAAAATAGATAAATAAATAAATAAAGTAAGTAATTACCTTAAGATGAGATCTGCTGTTAGTATTCAATAGAAGTGTTACCGAACACAAGTTCATGTGTCCGAAGCAGAGTGACACCAAACAGACTGAAACATCGGAGTTGGAGCAGAAAAAGGTTTATTGCAGGGCCAAGCAAGGAAAACAGATGGCTCATACTCAAAATCTCCAAACTCCCCAATTGTTTGGGGGGGAAAATTTTTAATAGGCAAAATTTGGGGTGAGGGCTGCAAGGTGTGTGACTTTCTTCTGATTGGCTGGTGGTGAGGTAACAGGGTGGTTCCAGGAATCTTGTGTTCAGGCTGAAGTTACCATCCTCCTCCTGGGTGGGGGCCTTAGTTCCGGCAGAAGAACTCAAAGATATTGTTATGAGGGACTTCCCTGGTGGCGCACTGGTTAAGAATCTGCCTGCCAATGCAGGGGACACGGGTTTGAGCCCTGGTCCGGGAGGATCCCACATGCCGCGGAGCAACTAAGCCCACGCGCCACAACTACTGAGCCTGCACTCTGGAGCCCGTGAGCCACAACTACGGAGCCCGCAAGCCACAACTACTGAGCCCGTGTGCCTAGAGCTGGTGCTCCACAACAAGAAAAGCCACCGCAGTGAGAAGCCTGCACACTGCAACAAAGAGTAGCCTCTGCTCTCTGCACCTAGAGAAAGCCCGCGCGCAGCAATGAAGACCCAATGCAGCCAAAAATAAATAAATTTATTTTAAAAAAAGAAAAGATATTGTTATGTATATTTCTTCAGGAAGAACCAGGACCCTGGCCCAAGGCTGCACTGTTTCTTCACTGCTCCTCCCTTGTTTCTGCATTCCCTCCCTTCCCTGATTAGCAAATGTTTGAACCTGCTTCTAAATAAAGCCTATTTTCTACAAACAAGAAATGGGGACACAGAAAGGATTTGTACCTGGGAGCCCCATAGGGTCCTGCTTGGCTTCAGAAGCAACACCTTCTGAGATAGGATATGAGGAGGCTGGCCCCAGCAAGGATAGAGGTGGGGTCTCCTCAAGCATCATAATAGTATCTGCTATTTATTGAGCATTTTGTATGAGCCAGTCACTGTTGTAAGTGCTTTACTTGCAATGTCACATTGAATCCTCACAATTCATTAGTAAATATTTATTCAGCACCTACTGCATGCCAGGCACTATTTTAGGAGTTTTATCAGCAAACAAAATGAAGATCTCTGCCCTCATGGAATCTGCATTTCAGCAGAGGGAAGATAGACACACAATAAGTAAACATGACAATATGTTAGAAGGTCACAAGTGGTGTGGACAATAAGAAGAAAAAGCAGATGAAGTGTCCCAGGATGATAGGGGAAGTTGCAGTATTATGTAGGGTGTTCAGCAGAGGCCTCAATGAGAGGGTGAGATTTGAACAAAGACATGCAGGAGGTGAGGAAGGTAGCAGAGCTGATGAGAGATCTGTGGGAAGAGTGTTTTAGGCAGAGGAAACAGCTGGAACAAATGCTCCAGGGCAGGAGCAAGCCTGGAATATTGAAGGAACAGCAAGGAGGCCAGTGTGGCTGGAGTGGAGTGAGCCAGAGGGAGGCAGGAAGGTAGTGAGGAGACGGGGATGATCAGGGGGATGAGAAGACGTAGCTCTGAAGTCCAAAGGCAGGAACAGAGAGACGTCCCAGCTATAGAAGAGACAGAGAAATTTGCCCTTCATTTGCCTTTTGTTCCATTTGGTCCCTCAGTGGATTGGATGATACCTAACCCCGTTGGTGAGGGCAAGCCTCTGTACTCAGTCTACTGAATCAAATGCTAATCTCTTAGCTAATCAAATGCTAATCCTCACAGATACACTCAGAAATAATGTTTTACCTAGCTCTCTGGGCAGAGCAATGTGAAAGGAAAATCAAAATGGACTTGGTATTGTTAAGAGAGCTCTCTAAATATGGAGCCTGGAGGCCATTGAGGAAGTGTGACTTATGCTTGTCTTAGCCTAGTTGGAATCTGATCTTTTGACTTATTGTTCTCCAGAATATCTATTGTCATCCAGAGCCTGGTACTCAAAGTACTCATCAGACCCTTACCCTAAAACAACTCATGCTAGCCATCCCTTCAGGACAAATATTTACTTTCTTATGTCAGAGTCCAGCCTCATGGCTTTTTTTTTTTTTAAATACAAGTACAATTTTCCCTTACTTTTTTTTTTTCTGGCCGTACCACATGGCTTGCAGGATCTTAGTTCTCTGACCAGGGGTTGAACCCATGCCCTTGGCAGTAAAAGCGTTCAGTCCTAACCACTGGACCACCAGGGAATTCCCAGCCTCACCGCTTTTGCCTTTATAAGCCCTGATTCTTTCTCTTCCTTGGAGCACTCTTTCAGTTATACTGGAATCTGTGTCTCCCAAATTGCAGTTCTGAAGACCAAATAAACTCTCTTCTTATCTGCAGCTTTCTGCATGTCTTTGGTTGACCTGGTGTCAGACAAATGGGATACAGAGTGACCTGCCTCCTCCCTAACTCCAGTATCACTATGATGGGAATAAGGTACCTACAAGAATCCTTTGTGCTCTGTTGTTTCTTAGGTGGTCCTGGCTCATAGTGGTAAGTTCTGTACCTGGACCTCCCACCTTGGCAGAAGTTCTACTCTATTTGGGTATCCTCTGTGCTGGCTTCTGTTTTCAGGACTTTGTTCCCATTTTGGTCTGGTGACTAATCACTCTTAGAAAAATGGAAAATTCACTCTCTAAGGGTAAGGCTGTAGAGCAGCCCCTTTCTGGAACTCCTGTTGGAATTATGTGTAAAAACTATGTATCCTAGTCCTGCAAGTATTGATCTTACTGGACTATGATTACCTGGGATGATTTACAATTAAATTGGCCAAACTGGGTCTCACTTGAAATTTCTAAATTAGTTTATCTGCACAGTTAATTAGAAAAAGGATGTAAGACAACAAATAATGGGAAGCCTATTTCAATTGGTATTGGAAGCCTCCAAACATCATAAGGAACCCACGATTGCTTCCCTCAGAGAAACTCCCCATTGTCTCAAAGGATGTCCACATTGGAAACATCCTCTGAGGCTCCTGAGAGCTCTCTCTCTTGCCGTCTCTGCCCCTCCCTGCTCCTCTGAATGTCTACCACAATGCTCTCCTCCCTGCTATCCATCTCACTCTGAACTTCCTTTTTTTTTTTAACACTGAGATTTATCCCCTGCAGAAGGCTAGCCATACTGACTTCTCTGTAATGACAGCCCCTTTTAAAACCAGATATAATGCTTTTAGATGGGTGGATCAACCTACAATGTCATTTAAGTTACATCTTACAAATCTTTGCACAACTGTAAATGCAGCTCTAGAGACAGTTCAAATTCTACCCATTCCTTTTCATGGATCCCAAAACCTCCCCTTTTATCTCAAAAGGCTTGTAACCTCTCTGGGAACTCTTACCTAGGCCATCTCCAATTTCCAAGACAGGAGGGGAAAAAAAAAAAAAGGAAAAGAGGCCTTTTAAAACACAAACTGCCTAAAGGACACTCTTGCCCAAATAGCCTCCTTAAAATTGCTTGTCATGGGCACATACAGATCTTAAAAATCTTCTCTACAAATAGTGAAAGACTTTAGTCATCTGAGTGAGTAGAAAATTTATTCCAACTGTTATTTATAAGCTAGTGAGTTTTTTTGTTTTTGTATTGAAGTATAATTGATTTACAGTGTTGTGTTAGTTTCAGTTGCACAGCAAAGTGATTCAGTTATATATTCTTTTTCAGATTCTTTTCCTTTATAGGTTATTACAAGTTATTGAATATAGCTCCCTGTGCTGTACAGTAGGTCCTTGTTACTTATCTATTTTATTTTAAAAAAATTTTTATTATTTATTTTATTTTATTATTTATATTTGGCTATGTTGGGTCTTCGTTGCTGCGGGTGGGCTTTCTCTAGTTGCGGAGAGCAGGGGCTGCTCTTTGCTGTGGGGTGCAGGCTTCTTATTGCGGTGGCTTCTCTTGTTGTGGAGCACGGGCTCCAGGAGCGCGGGCTTCAGTAGTTGTGGCTCGTGGGCTTAGTTGCTCCGCAGCATGTGGGATCTTCCTGGACCAGGGCTGGAACCTGTGTCCCCTGCATTGGCAGGCGGATTCTTAACCACTGCACCACTAGGGAAGTCCCTATCAATTTTATATATAGTATTCTGTATCCGTTAATCCCAAACTCCTAATTTATGCCCCCGCTTCACCTTTGGTAACCATAGGATTGTTCTCTATGTTTGTGAGTCTGTTTCTGTTTGGTAAATAAGTTCATTTGTATCTTTTTTAAGATTCTACAAATAAGCCATCTTATATATTTGTCTTTCTCTGTCTGATTTACTTCACTAAGTATAATAAACTCTATAAACTAGTGAGTTTTTTACCTAGTAATATAATCAGTATTATACCTGATTCATAACTAAAGTTTAAAAATGAAAACTATGAGATCTTTGTGTCTATTTGTATATATATCTATGTATGCACATTATAGATAATGGTATTTTTTCTACCTTCAGATGGTGTTACTAAAACTAATTTGTAAAAGAACTCTATTTAATTGGCTTAAAACAAAAAAGCAGTATATAAATTGAGTATACTCGCCAAAACATAACAGAAACTAAGCCAAATGTTTTTCAAGTTCACATGATCTAGGATTAATTTACAGTAAATAAAGCTAATTTAACTGTTGTTTTAATTAATACAGATGGGTCTTTAGAGTTATCAACATTAAGTACAATACTCTTATTGTATGTAGATTTACTAAAAGTCAAATAAGTTCATGTTATCTCTGTTACAAAATTGTCAGCAAGAATAATAACTTGGTATGATAAAATTTCCTTAAGTAAATGTAAATGTGATAAGAGTTTAGGTGAACTCTTTAAGAATAATTATGTTTTATGGTATGTCTACCTAAAAATAGTTTCCTTAAATATTTTTGGGAACTTGAAACTGTAGAGTTTTGCTAAATTAAGTTAAATGATGGAAATTTATTGAATATCTAGATCAATACCAAATTAAAAAGATACTGAGACATTAATTACTGAACATAGGCATCCTTTAATAAAGATGTTTGGAACTATTAGTAAATATCTTTGGTGCCATGCTGAGAAAATTTTCTATGAGAAAGCACATGTTTCTAGAAATTATAAAAAGTATTTATAAGTTTGCCAATCTACAGAATACTAATGTAAAAGTTCATAATTGCTTACTTCTTACTTTTCACTAGAAATTAAGGTTTTTAAGGGTTAAGAATTTTAATTAATATATGTAATTAAAACTACTAAAATTAATAAGGGAAACATCTTTGTATGCAAGGGATTTTTTTTTAAAGGTGTAAGGAATGGAAATGCATTTTGTTAAGGGAAAAGAAGGTGATTTTGTCTTAAAGCTGGTTATTTCTAAATGGGAAAGAAAACAAGGGACAAATAAAATGGATATAGAAGGTTATAAAAGGTTTACGAAAAAAGGAATCTTGAGGAAGATTTTTTGTCTGATCGGGACTGGCTAAAATTGGAATAAATTTAATTAAATGAATGTGTTTTAATACCAAAAGTAAGCTGGTGCAAAATTTAAATTTGGTTTTTCTGTCTGTTAAAAGGACAGCTTTTTCCTATTGGTCTCCTCTTGATAATAAGAGATTATAAAAGGTAGATCTTATGCTTTGCCAAAATTACACCTAATTTTCTACGTTGTCTTTATCAGGTCTTTAATTTCTTAAGTAAACCTAGTCTTCTCCATATTAAAAAAGCTAAGTTTTGCTCAGAACTATATAACCTTCTGTGTTTGCCTATGAAGTCTTTGTTATTTTGTTTAAATGGATAGCTAAGCATATTTTCACAGTGACCTATGATCCTGTTTGACCAAGTGTTTTGAAAACTTTTGATATTTTTGACTAACTTTCCAAAATCAGATTCTAAATGAAGTCTTTTTGACTTAGAACTAACTCTGAGATTTGAAATATTTCAGAGGGCCCCTAAAATGTACCAAAGATTTGTTCTCTCTCCTTGTAGAAAGGGAGATGTTAAACTAATTAGGCTTATTTGATATGTTATATTACATGGGAAGCATTGTTTCCTGTGCTGTGAAGAGCAGACTCAGTGGATTTTGGGGGGTATGGACCTGGTAGGAATGGGCTGAGGATAACAAGCATTAGGTACTTATTCCAGGAGTTTTGCTGCAAAGGCCAGCAAAGAAATGGGGCAGTGTCTGGCAGGGGGATGGGGATTGAGAGGAGGGTTTTGGTTCATTTGTTTTTTTAAGATTGGAGGCATCACAGCATATTTGTGTGCTGATGGGAGTGATCAGATAGAGGGGCGCCACACGATGATGGAGAAAGAATGGGAACTAGTGTACAAGTGTGGGAGCTAGTTAGTATCCTTAATTCGCAGTAAAGTTAACTGAAGTTCAGAGAAATTATGGCCTTGGCCCAAAGTCAGCCCAAGGGACGAAGGGCAGGAGTGAAAGCCAGATCCCCTTAACTGCAGAGCCCAGGGCCTTATTCCCTGAGCTACAGAAAAAAGTCTAATATACCCCTCATTTTTTTTAGCTGATCATCTCATTTCTGGGAATGAGTCCTAAGAAAATGGTCCTAAGAAATTAGTCCTAAGAAAATAGTTTGAAATACAGGGAAAGCTTTTTTAGGCCCAACAATGTATTTTTTAACTGCAAAAAGGAAACAACCTAAACATCCAGGGGCTGGAATAGCAAATAAGCACATGTCACACAGCCTCACTGGCTGGTGGAAACAAAGCCTGGAAGGAGAGACAAACATAGGATGGCTATGATAGGAAGAGAGAGCAGGCTAAGATGACTTCATCTTTTTGGCACTGACCCAAGCCCCTTCCTCCATGGGGTGGCCCTTCCAAAAGTGTTTTTAAGAGAGATTATGGTGCTGTGATGCGTACCAGAACAAGGGACTGGGATTCCAGATTTTCTCACTTCCCTTAGCTGGGCTGTGGTTTCTGCGATTTAAGAGATGAGTTCACGATCTCCTGGCTGCCAGCTGGGGAAGCTGGAAACAGTCAGATACTGCCACCTACTGGCAGTTCCCAGTTCTGCCGGCCTCCGTCCGGAGAGGATGCCCAGTGTTGGGTGTTCCCAGAGATGGGTCTCACTTTATTTTATTTTATTTAAAAATTCTTTTTATTTTTGGCTGTGCCATGCAGCTCGTGGGGTCTTAGTTCCCCGACCAGGGATTGAACAGTTTCAGGCCCTGGGCAGTGAAAGTGCGGAGTCCTAACCACTGGACCGCCACGGAATCCCCGGGTCTCACTTTAAATTCACTGGAGAGGGACTTCCCTGGCGGCGCAGTGGTTAAGAATCTACCTGCCAATGCAGGGGACACGGGTTCGATCCTTGGTCCGGGAAGATCCTGCATGCCGCGGAGCAACTAAGCCCGTGCGCCACAACTACTAAAGTCTGCGCCCTAGAGCCCGCGAGCCACAGCTACTGAAGCCCGCGCACCTAGAGCCCGTGCTCCGCAACAAGAGAAGCCACCGCAATGAGAAGCCCACGCACTGCGAAGAAGAGTAGCCCCCGATCGCCGCAACCAGAGAAAGCCCACGTGCAGCCACGAAGACCCAACACAGCCAAAAAAAAAAAAAAAAAAAAAAATTCACTGGAGGGAGGGGCGCCAGTCTGTACCGTTCACATGGCCACCAGGAAGACCCTCTTTCCTCTATCACAACTCCTCTTAAGGCCTGTTTCAGGGAATTCCATGGCAGTCCAGTGGTTAGGGCCCTTGTTCAATCCCTGGTTGGGGAACTAAGATTCCACAAGTTGCGCAGCGCGGCCAGAAGGAAAAAAACCAAAAAGTCCTGTTGCAATGCCTGGCATTTCTCCATAAGACTTGAGGGTTGCTTCTGTCTATGGGAGAGCACATAAAGAGTTTCACTTGGCACAAAGCAGATTATTTTCTGCTATGGGGTCTTAGCAACATGAGGACACTTAGTTTCGGGCAGGCATATCACTTAGAGGATGAAGAGATGGAGAAGCAGTGTTCAAACGGAAGACAGGCTTAAAAATCACAGAACCACTTTTCTCATGATTTTGATTGTTTCTTATTATAAAATACTGGGTGTTCATTATAGATAAACAAAAGATGAAAAAAAATTTTAAGTCATAATTTTACAATCCAAAGATGGCCTACATTATCACATCATTCTTTTTTTTTTTAATTTATTTTTGGCTGCACTGGGTCTTCATTGCTCTGCGTGGGCTTTTTCTAGTTGCAGCGAGTGGGGGCTATGCCTCATTGTAGTGCGTGGTCTTCTCATTGTGGTGGTTTCTCTCTGTTGCAGAGCACGGGCTCTAAGTGCACAGGCTTCAGTAGTTGTGGCACGCAGGCTCAGTAGTTGTAGCTTCTGGGCTCTAGAACACAGGCTCAGTAGTTGTGGCGCATGGGCTTAGCTGCTCTGCGGCATTTGGGATCTTCCCAGACCAGGGATCGAACCCGTGTCCCCTGAATTGGCAGACGGATTCTTAACTACTGCGCCACCAGGGAAGTCCCCATTACATCATTCTGTATTATAACAACAACAATAATAGCAACATTTATGGAGCACTTATGTGCCACACGCAAACTTTACTTTGCAAAGAAATTGTAACATATTGCAAATATTATTTTATCTTTTATAAATCTTTATTTTGAACATCTTTTCATGTGATTAAATATTATTATTCAAAACATTTAAAGTAGCTATATCAAATTCCTTTATATGGTAATACTATTTACCATTTACCAGTAAAGTACAATTTACTTATCTAATTGCCTATTGTTGGACGTTTAGGACAAGAGTGTACTGTGGACCTTACAGGCAGCTCATCACTCCACAGCAAAGCAGAGCTAAAAGATTCCACTGACCCCCCAAGGAGAGAGTTCTAGGAAGCCTGGGGTCACAGTGAAAGGGGCAGGCCTGAAAGCCACTGTAATGAGAGAAAGCTACATAGTACAGTGCTTTAGAGCACAGTCTTTAAGTTAAAAATAAAATAAGCATAGGGACTTCCCTGGTGGCATAGTGGTTAAGAATCCGCCTGCCATTTCAGGGGACACGGGTTTGAGCCCTGGTCCGGGAACAACTAAGCCCATGAGCCACAACTACTGAGCCTGCGTGCCACTACTACTGAAGCCCGCGCGCCTAGAACCCATGCTCCGCAACAAGAGAAGCCACAGCAATGAGAAGCCCGTGCATCACAACGAAGAGTAGCCCCCGCTTGCCGCAACTAGAGAAAGCCCATGCGCAGCAACGAAGACCCAACGCAGCCAAAAATAAAAAATAAATAAATTTTTAAAAATAAAAATAAAATTAGCATAAAAGCCCGAGGGGTCTGGTTCCACCACATTCTAGCAGAGTGACCCTGAACCATTTAGTTATTTACTTTTCTGAGATTCTGTTTTTTCAGGTTGGAATTCACTGATATAATGATATAAATCATTTAGCAGCAATTAGCACTTAGTAATGAGACAATCAATATAAGCATTGTTATTATTTATTAAATGGATAGAGTCCTGGTCTATTAATAACAAGAGGTGAGAGCTAATCTGGCTGGGTCATATGACCTTGCACTGTAGTTTTTGTTTTGATAGAAGGGGATGGGAAGAAATGATCTCTTAAGATTCCCTTTGTTCTTATCTGTGATGCCTCTTAGTCTGTAACATTCTAAGACTCCATTTGCTGTTGAAGAATCTGCGTTTGTCTCAAGATTCTGTAATCCTGAGATCTTCTTTCTGGGATTCCAAGATCCCATGACTCACTCAAAATTCTATTGAAAGATTCCATTTGCATGAAATGAGAGCTCTTCTTCTAAGCCTGCCTGACTAGCTCTTACTATTCTTGTGGGTTTCTCCTTAAATAGCACTCTTCAGAAATTCCTTCCCAGTTCTTCCTCCAGCGCATTTTATATACCCCTCTCCATTGCCTCTCCTGGAATCCTTTGTTTTCCCATCAAAACAGGTCCCAGTTGGTATTTATCTATTTATTTGTGATTTTGGTTAATGCCTGTCTTCATGT